>NW_007014084.1:0-3534 GCF_000164805.1 Carlito syrichta
AAACTGCCTTAAATGTTAGCTGCCTTGCTAGCTAGCTGACTTAACAAGGTGGATAACTAGTTAGCTTAGTCGTTATCTTACGTGCTAGCTAGGTGAATTAATCAGCTGACTTAACTAGGTGACGTAACTAGCTAGTCAACTTGCTAGACTGCTGCCATAACTGGCCAGCTACCTAGCTAGCAAGCTGGCTAGCTGGCTGACTTAACTAGCTGACAACTAGCTAGCTAACTGACATATTTGACTGACTTAACTAGCTAGTTTCATACCTTGCCAGCTGACTTAACTAGCTGAAAAACTAGCGAGCCAGCTGACTACCCATCTGACATAAATAGATTTATAACAAGCTAGCCAGTTGGCTAGACAACTGAATTAATGTGCTGACTTAACTAGCTACACAACTGAATAGTCAGCTGACTAAAGTAGCTAACTTAACTAACTGGGCAGCTGTCTAGTCACCTGAAATAATTCCTAGCTACCTAGCTATCCAGCAGACTACCCAGCTGATTTAACTAGCTGACTTAAGGATGTAGCCAGCTGGCTAGCCAGCATGCTTAACTAGCTATCTACCGAGTTTGAAAGCTTACTAGCCATTTTACTTATCTAGCAGACATAACTAGATAGTCTAAAGTCTAGCCAACTGACTTAAGTAGCTACCTACATACATAGCCTACTGGCTTGTGAGCTAACTACTTAACTATCTAGCTAACCTGCTGGCCAGTGAACAGACTTAACTAGGTGATATAACTAGCTAACCAGCTGGTTAGCCAGATGACCTAACTACATAGCTACCCTGAAAGGAAGCTGGCTAGCCAGTTGACTTAACTAACTGACTTAACAAGATAGCCAGCTGACTTAACTAGCAGATTTAACTAGCTAGCTAACTAACTAGCCAGTTGACTTATCTAGATGTCTTAACAAGCTAGCTACCTAGCTCACCAGCTGACTCAGCTAGCTGACTTAACTAGCTAGCCAGCTGGATTTCCAAATGACATAATGAGCTGACTTAACTTGCTAGCCAGCTAGTAGCAAGCTGACTTAATTAACTGATTTAACCAGCTAGGCAGCTGGTAGCCAGCTGACTTAACTAGTTGGCTGCCTACCTAGTCAGATGGCTAGACAGCAGACTTCACTAGGTGACTTATGCTAGAAAGCTGACTAACCAGCTCAGATAAGTACATAGCTACCTACCTAGCCAGCAGTCTAGCCAGCAGAATTAACTAGGTGCATTGAAAAGCTAGCCTGCTGACTAGCAAACTGACTTTTCCAGATAGATACATACGTAGCCAGCTGGCTAGACAGCTAACTAAACTACCTGACTTAACCAGGTGGCCAGATGGCTAGCCAGCTGACTTAACTGGCAAACATCTCTAGGTAGCCAGGTAGATATCTAGCTGACTTACCTATCTAGTTACCTACCTTGCCAATTGGTTTGGCAGATCTATTAACTAGCTGAATTAACCAGCTAACCAGCTAGCTAGCCAACTGACTTAACAAGCTCACTACCTAGCTAGCCAGCTGCATTAAATTTTTAGCTAACTAGCTAGCTACCTAGCTAACAAGGTGACTTAAGTAGTTGGCTAGCAAGCTAGCTGAGTTAACCAGCTAGCTAACTAGTTAGCTTACTCATTATCTAATGTGCTAGCTAGGTGACTTAATCATCTGACTTAACTCATTAGCTAACAAGCTAACTAGCTGACTCAACCAGCTAATTTAACTAGTTAGCTAACTAGCTAGCTAGCTGACTGATCTAGCTGACTTAACTCGTTAGCTTACTAGCTAACTAGCCTACTCAATCAGCTGAGTCAACCCGTTTGATAACTAGCTAACTAGCTGACTCAACCAGCTGATTTAACCCATTAACTAGGTAACTACCTGACTCAATATGCTGACGTAACCCACTACCTCACCAGCTAGCTAGCTGTATTAATCAGTTGATTAATTTAGAAAGATGACTTAACTAGCTGACTTAACTATTTAGCTAACTGACTTAACTGGTTGACTTAACTAGTTAGCGAGTTGACATAACTACCTGAATTAAATAGTTAGCTAACTATTTAACTAGCTGAATAGCTAGCTGATTTAATAATTAGCTAACTAGTTAGGTAGCAGACAAGTAGCTGACTTAAATATTTAGCTAACTATTGAGATTGCTGACTTAGCTAGCTAGCTATTTAGCTAGCTGACTTAGCTAGCTGACATAACTACTTGGATAACGAGATAGCTACCTGACATAACGAGTTGGTTAACGAGTTAGCCAACTGTTTTAACTTGGTGGAAAATGAGTTGACTAGCTGGCTTGACTATTTGTTTAACGAGTTATCTAGGTGACATAACTTTTTAGCTGATGATTCGATTGACAACTTAGGTCATTTAACACGTTGGCTGGCTACTCGGCCAACTTGTGAACTGGCTTGACAAGTTATACCACTAGTCGGCCGACTAGTTAGCTGAGTCAACGTGTTGAATGATGAGTTGGCCCACTAGTTAGCTCAGTTAAATTGTTGTCTGCTGGTTTGCTGACCTAAGTAGTCGACCGACTAGTTCACCAACTAGTTAGCTGGCCTAAATATTCGGCTGACTAGTTAGCTGAGATTATTTGTCAGCTGACAAGTTGGCCGACTACTCGGCCGAGTGGTTAGCTGACTTAACTAGATGGCCGGCTAGTCGGCCGACTGGTTAGCTGTCTTAACTAGTCAGTCAGCAAGTGAGTCAACAGTTGAGCTGACTTAACGAGTCAGCTGGAGAGTGAGCCGACTGGTCAGCTGACTTTACTAGTCGGCTGGTGATTGAGCCAACTGCTCAGCTGACTTAACCAGTCAGCCTGCGATGAGACGATTGGTGAGCTGACTTAACTAGTTGACCAATGAGTGAGCTGACTAGTCAGCCTAAATTTAGTCAGCTGGCAAGTGAGCTGACAGGTCAGAAGGATTAACAAGTCGGCTAGCGAGTGAGCCGACTGGTGAGCCAACTTAAATAATTGGCCGACGAGTGAGCCGACAGGTGAGCTGCCTTAAGTAGTCAACCAGCAAGCAAACCAACAGCTCAGCTGAATTAACTAGTCGGCTGGTGAAAAAGGTGACTAGTTAGCTGTCCTGTTGGCTTGCAATCGAGCTGACAAGTTAGTTGACCAGATGGCTGGCGAGTGAAGCAACTAATTTGTGCACTGTTAGGCAGATGAGGGAGCCAACAAGTTAGCTGAGCTGATGGAAAGCGAGCAAGCCCACTAATTAGCTGACCAGCCAGCTGAATGCTAGCTGACTAGATAGCTAAGAAACTAACTGATTTTCTAGCTGACTTAACTAACTAGCTGGCTAGCTAGCTAGCTATCTAGCGGACATAACTAGCTTGAAAACAAGTTATCTAGCTGTTAGCCAGCAGACTTAACTAGCTAGATAACTGGCTAGTTAGCAGCCTAGCTGACTTAACTAGCTAGTTGACTTGCTAGCAGACTAGCTAGCTGACTTAACTAGCTAGCTGGTGAGCTAGCTGACTAAACTAGCTGAGGAGGTATTTGGATGGCTAGCCAACTGACAT
>NW_007014085.1:0-344 GCF_000164805.1 Carlito syrichta
CATTCCATTCCATTCCACTCCATTCCATTCCATTTAATACCATTCTGTACTTTACTCTCTATTCCATTCCATTCCTCTCCGTTCCTCTCCATTCTATTATTCTCCATTCCTGTGCTATCAATACCAGTTCATTCTATAACATACCTCTCCATTTTATGTCATTCCATTGCATTCCCCTCCATTCCATTCCTTTCATCTACTTTCCATTACACTGTTTCCATTCCATTCCATTCCTCTCCATTTCATTCCTTTCCATTCCTCTCCTTTCCATTCCTTTCCATTTCATTCCTCTCCTTTCCATTCCCTTCCTCTCTATTACATTACATTCCTCTCTATTTCATTCC
>NW_007014086.1:0-324 GCF_000164805.1 Carlito syrichta
AAAACTCTAGAGCTACATAAGGAAAAATTTTTTGTCCACTCACTCTGTCACCTAGACTGGAGTGCAGTGGCAAAATCAAAGCTCAACACAGCCTTGATCTCCTGGGCTCAAGTGATCCTCCTGCCTCAGCCTTCCCAGTAGCTGGGACTACAGCGGATTGCCACCACACTTGGTTAATTTTATTTTTGTAGAAATAAGTTCTCACTATGTTGCCCAGACTAGTGTCAAATTTCTGGGCTCAAGTGATCCTCCCTCCTCAGCCTTCCAAAGTGCTGGGATTACAAGTGTGAGCTACTGTGCCTGGCCTACACAGGAGAATACCAA
>NW_007014087.1:0-840 GCF_000164805.1 Carlito syrichta
CAGGGCTTGCCATCTGAATTAACTAGATAACTTAACCAGCTAGCCAGCAGTCTAGCCAGCTGATTAACTAATTAGCTATCCTGCTATGCAGTTGCCTAGCCAGCTGAGATACTAACTGACTTAACTAGCTATGCAGCTGATATAACTCGCTGATTAAACTACCTAGCTACCTAGCTAACCAGCTGAATTAACTAGCTGATTTAACTAGCTAGCTACCTAACTAGCTATCATACAGCTAGATATCTTAACTAGGTGAATTAACTAGCAAACTAGCTGATATATCTAGCTGATTTATCTAGCTAGCTACCTAGCTAGCCAGCTGAATTAACTAGCTGAAATAACGAGCGAGCCTGCTGGTAACCCATCTGAAGTAACTAGCTTTTTAACCAGCTAGCAAGCTGACTAGACAACTGACTTAACAAGCTGACTTAACTAGTTAGCCAGCTGGTTACCAAGCTGACTAAACAAGCTGAATTAACTAGCAGACCAGCTTGCTAGTCAGTTGATTTAATTGCCTAGCTACCTAGCTAGCCAACAGCCTAGCCAGCTGAATTAACTAGCTGACTTAAGTGCAGTAACCAGCCAACAGCCTAGCCAGCTGAATTAACTAGCTGACTTAAGTGCAGTATCTGCTGGCTAGCCAGCAGACATAACTAGCTAGCTACCTAGCTAGAGAGCTGGATAGCTGGATGATTTATCTAGCTGATATAACTAGATAGCCTTATGGCTATCCAGCTGACTTAACTAGCTACCTACCTACATACCCACTGGCCTGCCAGTTGACTTAACGACCTAACTTCCTAGCTAACCTGCTGGTAAGCGAGCTGACATATCTAGATG
>NW_007014088.1:0-538 GCF_000164805.1 Carlito syrichta
GCTGTCTAGCCAGCTGCCTAAGATGGTAGCTATGTACTTAAGTCAGCTGGCTAGCCAGCTGGCTAGCTAGATAAGTCACCTAATTAAGTAAGCTCACTGGCTAGCTGGTTAGATAGATGGTTAGGTAGTTAAGTCACCTGGCAAGCCAGTGGGCTATGTAGGTAGGTAGCTAATTAAGTCAGTTGGCTAGCCATTAGGCTTTCTAGTTATAACAGCTAGGTAGAGAGCTAATTAAGTTTGATGGCTAGCCAGCTGACTACTTCATTAAGTCAGCTAGTTAAGTCAGCTGGTTAGGCTGCTGGCTAGCTAGGTAGCTAGGCAATTAACTCAGCTGGCTCTCCAGGTGGCCAGCTAGTTAAGTCAGCTAGTTTACACAGCTGGCTAACCAGCTGGGTAGCTAGTTAAATCAGCACGTTAAGTCAGTTGTCAAGCCCGTTGGCTAGATATTTAAAAAGCCACTTAAGTCAGATTGGTAGCTATCTGGCTCGCTAGATATTTCAGCTAATTATGTCAGCTGGCTAGCTAGGAAGCAAGTTAA
>NW_007014089.1:0-433 GCF_000164805.1 Carlito syrichta
AGAGACGAGGTCTCGCCAAGTTGCCCGGTTGGGTCTCGAACCCGTGCGCTCAGGCAACCCACTCGGCTCGGCCTCCCAAAGCGCTGGGATTACAGGCTGAGCCACCAAGCTCGGCCTTATTTTTGTTTTATTGTAAGGATGAGGTCTCGCCAAGTTGGCCAGACTGGGCTTGAACCCGTGGGCTGAGGCAATCCTCTCACCTCGGACTCCCAAAGTGCTGGGATTATAGGCATGAGCTATCGCACCTCCCCTCAGATCACTGTTTCTTTCTGTTCTTCAAATAAGCCCCACCCTCCATTCCCTCTGAGCCTTTGTCAGTGCTGTTCCCTCTCCCTGGAACATATTCACCCTCCTCTCTAACTAGGGTAATTCCTGCTCACCCTTTAGTTTGGAAATCTTTCCTCAACTCCCAAGTCCGAGTGAGATGCATCTG
>NW_007014090.1:0-322 GCF_000164805.1 Carlito syrichta
TGATTCCTTTCCATTCCATTCCTTTCCATTCTATTCCTCTTCTTTCCATTCCTTTCCATTACATTCCATTCTTCTCCATTCCTTTCCATTCCATTCGGTTCCATTCCATTCCTATCCATTCCAATCCTCTCCATTTCAATGCATTCCACTCTATTCCATTCCTTTCCCTTCCTTTCCATTCATTCCTCTCGATAACTTTCCATTCCATTTGATTATTTTCCTGTCCATTCCGTTCCATTCTTCTCCTTTCTATTTCTCTCTATTCCATTTCTCTCCATTCCATTTCTCTCCATTCTATTCCTCTCCAATCCTTACAATTCCA
>NW_007014091.1:0-321 GCF_000164805.1 Carlito syrichta
CTTGCAGTTCAGAGAGCTTTGTTCAAATCCTAACCCTGGCAATTAGTATCTGGGTGACTCAGATCACTGACTTAATCTCTCTGAGCTTCCTTCTTCTATTAAATGTTGATATTATACCCCCAAGTGGACTTGTGAAGTGGACTTGCTGAATAAGTATGCAGCAATAGTGGCCAATCTTAGACTTGGGATTCAGACAGATTAGGGTTCAAAGCTTAGCTTGCTTCTTAAAAGCTGTGTGCTCTTCAGTAAGTTACTGGGGGGGTGTGCCAGTCTCCTCTCAAAATGGGAGATAAGAACTTCCTTATAAGGTTAAAGGTAAAA
>NW_007014092.1:0-321 GCF_000164805.1 Carlito syrichta
AATTGATTGTGATTGATCTAAAACCACATGCTGGAACCAGGAGTCAACAACCAAGTTTGTACTTAAATCCCCAGGTTCTTCCCAGCTTTTACTTGTTCCAAAATAGGACTACAGAGCATTTACAAAACTTCCCTGTATCCCTTCTAGCTAATTGGTTTACTTCTGAATGTCACCTATTGCAAAAACAATGTTATAGCAACGAATGCTATTTAATAAAGAAAATCACAATCTCAAAATTAAAAAATAAAAGGAGATTGGAACAACAATCTCCCACTCCTTGGAAAAAAGAAAAAAACCTTGTGCAAAATAGAATTGACAATT
>NW_007014093.1:0-320 GCF_000164805.1 Carlito syrichta
CTCACCTATTTTATACTTAAATACTATTTATATTATATTGTGGCTAGGGTGCTGCATTTTTCTCTACTGTAAAAGTTTCCTGTGGGTCCTTAGCCGTTGGGTGCTTAATGTTATAGCATAAGAACAAAAAACAAAAGGAATACATGTAATTAGAATGTCTTCTTCATAAACTTCAGTTTATTAGGGTCAATTATGTTTTCTCTCTATTGAAATCATGCTCAAGGGAGCAATTTTTAAGTTGAGAAAAACACAGCTGCAAATATAAGCTAAACTTCTCTTCTTGCCCCATAAATATGTATTATATCTTTTTGTATACCTCA
>NW_007014094.1:0-420 GCF_000164805.1 Carlito syrichta
TTCATCATCTATATAAAGCACACTGGAGTTCATAGAAGCCCCTGCCATCATACTCTCATCCCAAGTTTTTGTTTGTTTCCAATGTAATAACAACTGTTGGAATATGTAAACCATTCCTCTGGACAACTACAATTATATGCTGAGGAAACATTGTAATTTACCCAGAAACAATATGAATAGTTTAAAATGACACAGTGTAAATGTACAAAAGTATGTCATGTGTGTACATAAGATATCTAGGCATTCTAACAGGATGGTATATATAATTAAAAACCCACTGATTCACACATGTATCTACTGTAAAGCAGCCTTTTGTCCCCTAATTGTGTTCACACATGAAACTAGCCAGCAGGCTAACGGTCACATTACACATATTTTTAAATCACTGAACAGACATACATTTTTTATAACAATAAAATT
>NW_007014095.1:0-318 GCF_000164805.1 Carlito syrichta
ACAATCATGGAGGAAATCTAGATTCTGCAACACTCATCACTGAAGAGGATCAGTAACTGCTATATTTTTTTTTACAAAAGTGAGCCAGTCACTGTGGCAGTAATCACAACGGAGGGCCAGTCACTGGGGCACCTATCACAGAGAAGAGTTAGTCACTAGTCCACCCATCACTCAGGAGTGCTAGTCACTGGGACACCAATAAGGAGGAGGCCCAATTACTTGAACACCCATCACAGAGAAGAAATATTCGCTGGGACATTCAATTTGGAGGAGGGCCAATCACTGGGCACCAATCACAGAGGAATCCCAGTCAATACA
>NW_007014096.1:0-517 GCF_000164805.1 Carlito syrichta
CAAAAAAAGAAAGTACAAATGAAAGATTAGGCTGGAATATACATCAAAAAATTGAATATTAATTCTTTAATTGTTTTTTCCACCAGTTGCACTCTGTTTTGCAGACTTGAGAGCAGTGGATGCTCATAGCCACTACAGCCTCACTCTGCTTGGTTCAGGTGATCCTTCTGCCTCAGCCTTCACAGTAGCTGAAACCCCAGGCTTTTGCCTATAAAGTTGGTGGAAGTAGTCATACACCACCATGTCCTGCTAGTTGTACTATTTACTGTAGAGCAGCACAGGTCTTGCCTAGTTGCCAAGACTGGTCTTGAAGCCCTGGGCTCAGGCAATCCTCTTGCATCTGCTGCCAAAGTGCAGGGATGACAGCTGTGAACCACTTCATCCATATATTCTTTTTTTTGTTTTGTATAGACAGAGTTTTTCTATGAAGCCTAGGCTAGTCACAAATTCCTTGACTCAAGCAATCCTCCTATCTCAGCCTCCCAAAATGCTGGAATGACAGGCAAGAACCATTAAG
>NW_007014097.1:0-316 GCF_000164805.1 Carlito syrichta
AGTTAACTAGTTAAGTCAACTAGCTATTCATCAGGCTATCTAGTTATGTCAGCTGGTTAAGTCAGCTTTCTGTCCAGCTGTCTATGTAGATAGATAGCTAGTTAAGTGTGCTAGCTAGCCAGGTGGCTACTTAGTTAAGTCAGCTAGTAAAGTCACCTGACAAGGCTGCTGGATAGCTAGGTAGCTAGGCAATTAACTCAGCTGGCTAGCCAGCTGGCAGGTAGTTAATTCAGCTAGTTTATTCAGCTGGCTAACAAGTTGAGTAGCTATTTAACTCAACACGTTATGTCAGTTGTCTAGCCAGCTTGCTAGCTAG
>NW_007014098.1:0-315 GCF_000164805.1 Carlito syrichta
CCACCACTGGGCCACCCAGTGCCTCTGTGTGAATAAGAAAAGGCGCCTTGTACTGATTGATCAGAAATTGTTTACAAAAGTCACACATCTGCTAGGATAGTAATGTGTGGCACCCTTTAGAGCTGTGCAGCACACATCCTGCTCTGCTATATGTGGGGCTTTGGTCAGGGCTGCAGAAGGCCATTTTGATCTGGTCACCAGCCCATGAGGCTCTGCCAAGTTAGAACTCAGAAGCCTACCTTCTGCCCATGTCTTTCCAGAGCAGTAGTAGGGGTGGGGAGTGGGAGGGAGAGGATTCCCAGGTATTGATCCTAC
>NW_007014099.1:0-314 GCF_000164805.1 Carlito syrichta
GAATAGGCCTTCATAGGCCTCAGCTGTGTGGTTACATATGTTGGCTCCCAACACCTTTGCATCACCTCCTCCAACAGTACATGCGAGTACAGGCTGGGCACCATGGCTCACAGTCATTAGTCCCAGGACATGGAAGGCCAAGGCGGGAGCCTGCCTGAGTTCTCAGGTTCAGAGACCAGCCTAGGTGGATTGACCATAATTCATCTTGGCAAAAGGGCCCCAAAATTGAGTCGGGTGTGGTGGCCTCTGGAATTCAGGCTGCTTGGGGGCCACAGTGGGAAGACCGCCTCACCCCCACAGGTTGAGGCCCCAGA
>NW_007014100.1:0-569 GCF_000164805.1 Carlito syrichta
ATGGAATGGAATCAAATGGAATGGAATGGAGGCGAATGTCATAGAATGGAGATAAATGGAATGTAAAGAAATGGAATGGAGAGGAATGGAATAGAGAGGAGTGGAATCTAGAAAATTGAATGGATTGGGGTGGAATAGAAATGAATTGTAGGTAGAGGAATTTTAGGGAAATTCGAGGAATCGAATGAAAGGAAGAAAGGAATGGAAAGAGATGGGATGAAATTTAGATACATGTGATGGAGAGGAATGGAATGGAATGAATAGAATTGAGAAGAATGGAAAGCAATGGAATGGAATGGAATGGAATGGAATGGAATGGAATGGAATGGAATGGAGAGGAAAGGAATGGAATGGAATGGAAAGAAGAGTAATGAAATGGAGAAGAATGAATTGAAATGAAAGAAAATGGAGTGGAATGGAATGAAATGGAATAGAATAGTACGGAATGGAGAGGAATGGCATGGAATGGAAAGAATGCAATGGAATAGAGGAATGGAATGGAATGGTGAGGAATGGAATGAAGTGGAATGAATTGGAATTGAAAGGAATGATATGGAATCGAATGGACA
>NW_007014101.1:0-442 GCF_000164805.1 Carlito syrichta
CACTTTTCTTTAAGATGCTTTGAAATTTTTGTTATTCTAGTTCTTCACTGTTCAACAAAGTAGCTTTTAGCAGATGTCACTACTTAGAACTTTGTTAAGATACAGAATTCTGGGGAAAATTTGAAGTCTAAGAACAATGTTCTGAAACTAAGACTATCTCTGTTCCTTCACTCCCAGTCGAAGGTGTGCCACGTGAGGAAGCACATGGCTAAAATTATGAATTGAGATGTGCTTTTAGTGTAAAGTATATATCAGAACTTGAAAATAAAGTAAAACTGTATAAAGCATCTCATTAATAACTTTGCATATTGAATACATATTGATAATATCTCAGTTTTTATTGGACTAAATACAATATATCTTTAAAGTTAATATTTTTTACTTTTTTGTATCACTACTAGAAAATTTTAAATTGCCTATGAGGTTTGCACTATTTTTTTAG
>NW_007014102.1:0-313 GCF_000164805.1 Carlito syrichta
ACTCCAACTCAAAAAAAAATAAATAAATAAAAATAACACATTGGCCAAAATGGTGATTGGGTGAAAAATAAATATGATTGGTTTTTTTCAAATATTGATAATTTTGTTTTGCCAGATGGGAAGTTCAACATTATTAGTGTGTGTGTGTGTGTGTGTGTGTGTGTGTGTGTGTGTGTGTGTGTGTTAAGCATTTTTGCTTATTTTCTAGCATATTGAAGATTTTTAATAGTTTTGTATTTTATTGTTTTTATAATTTTTTTTTTTTTTTACCAATTTACCTTCCACCAATTGCTTCATATCCTTGCTGGTCAAT
>NW_007014103.1:0-315 GCF_000164805.1 Carlito syrichta
CCCTCTATAATATGTTCTCCAGGCCCTGGAACTGCTCTGTGATGGTTGTCCCCATGACAGCCCCTGATTTGTGATCAGTGCTTCAGTGACATTCCCTCATCCACAGTGACTGGCTCTCCACTATGACTTGTTTCTCAGTTTCTGGTTCTCCTCTGTGATGTGTGTCCCACTGACTCTACCTCCTCTGTGATTGGTGCCCCAGTTACTGACCTTAATCAATAATGGATGCCTGAGTTACTAGGCCTCCTCTGATAAGTGCTCCTGTTTTTGGCCTCCTTAATAATTGGTGCCCTAGTGACTAGCTCTCCTCTGTCA
>NW_007014104.1:0-310 GCF_000164805.1 Carlito syrichta
TAGCTATCTAGATAACCAGCAGCCTAGCCAGCTGCCTTAGCTAGCTGACTTAACTAAGTATCCAGCTGGCTAGCTAACAGACTTCACTAGCTACCTACCTAGCTAGACAGCTTGATAGCCAGCTGAATTATCTAGCTGACATAACTAGATAGACTGATGGCTTGCCAGCACACTTAACTAGCTACCTACATAAATAGACCTATGGCTTGACAACTGTTTAACTACCTAAATAGCTAAGCTGCTGGCCAGCGAGCTGACTTAACAATGTGATGTAACTAGCTAGTCAACTTGCTAGGAACTGATTTAACTA
>NW_007014105.1:0-309 GCF_000164805.1 Carlito syrichta
CAGCTAGCTACATAGCTAGACAGCTGGGTTAACTAGCTGTCTTAACCATCTAGCTACCAATTTAGCTATCTAGCTAGCCAGCTGCCATAACTAGCTGACTTAACTAAATACCCAGCTGATATAACTAGCTGACTTATATAATTATTTTCCTAGCCAGTCAGCTGACTTAACTAGCTGAAATAACTAGCTGATCAGATGGCTAGCCATCTAAATTAACTAGCTTTTTAATTAGCTAACCAGCTGTATAGCCAACTGAACTAATGAGTTGAATTATCTGCCTAGCCTGATGGTTGCCAGCTGACTTAACTA
>NW_007014106.1:0-355 GCF_000164805.1 Carlito syrichta
AATGGCTCAACTTTCACCCCTAATCCACACAAACATATTACCCCTAATCCTCCTTACTTCCCTCCTTTCTCCTGCTCTCAAGGCAAGCCACCCCTCACCGTCTGGCCTCCATTACCGCTTCACCATCCGTGAATTCTATACTTTAAATGGTATTTCCCAGGTAAAAGACTTAGATATACAATCATGCCTCACTGACAACTGCACATCCATTTCTCTTTCTCTGGAAAAGGTACACACACTCAATGACCCAGGTATTGCACTTGATGCATATGTCTGCCTAGTAGATGACCAAACTGACCTGAACTGCAAAAAATGGGCAGATCTCTATAGGGGTTGCCCCTACTGGTCATGTAAA
>NW_007014107.1:0-731 GCF_000164805.1 Carlito syrichta
ATTCCTAGGTGTTATCACATATAGACTTGACACCATCTAAAAGGATATGGGGGGTAATGGACATTCCTTTGTGTGTCCTTCTTTTTAACACCAAGGAAACCTCACCCACAAGCCAGTCACCAGATTTCTCATTTACTGGGCCAGAGTTAAGTCACTCATTCATTTAATGCCAATTACTGTAAAGAAAAATGGCATTTTTTGATTTTGATAAGGTTAAATTTAACCACAAGTCATATGAGGAGGAGTGGACACCCGAAAAATCCCCCGCGGCACGTCGACGCCCACCGCAGGGCCTGGCGCCCAGGCCCGGGCGTCTCCTGCCGGAAGCCCTCGCTGCCCACCGGAGGCCAGTTCAGGGACCGTCAGCTGGAGGGTGCAGCGGAATTCCTGCAGGTGCTGGCCTAGGCCTGCCAGGCCCCGCGCTCCAGGGGTTCGGATCCTGGCTCTGGCGTGGACCGGCCCTGGCCTGCGGGGGGTGCCGGCGCCCAGGGCCGGACCCCCGGCCTCCACGTCGCGCGAGAGGGGCCTGATCTACGCAGAGACCGCACACCGCCAGGCCACGCGGCCCCGGAGGGCACGTCGTGTGAGCAGGAAGGGGGGAGAGGAGCTTGCGTGCGATCTGTGTCTCAAGGCACAAGAGACGCGGGCGCGGCGGACAGGAGATCACAGCCACGGCGGCCGCCAGGGCGAGGCCGCCTGCGCTCGTGAGGCTGTTTTCTCTTGGGAGGCCC
>NW_007014108.1:0-350 GCF_000164805.1 Carlito syrichta
AAAAGGTCATGTAGTTGACTGTAAATAAGGACTCGATTTTCCAGATTCATGCTCAAAAACACCATGATTCGTGTTTAGCCCATAACAAGATGACCTTAAGGTTTTTTGGGATTGAGGATCGGGGTAATGCAGATTCCTTATGCTTACTTAGCAATAGGTAGTGAAGGTTGCTGTATTGATTCCTATTTCAAAAATCTGATTAGTGGTTACCACTTAAGAAGACGGCATGTAGATTTGGGAGTCAGGACTCATATAAGGATGATTCCTTATACTTCCTTACCAATATGACGTGTAGTTTCCTGTATATAACGACCTCGACTACTCAGCTTCCTGCTTCACTCTGCAGGATG
>NW_007014109.1:0-300 GCF_000164805.1 Carlito syrichta
TCAATAGTTCACAAATGCAGAGAAGGTCAAGGTGAAGACAGAATAGCACAGAATGTATCACACTTGGCAGAGGATGACAGCCATGCTGTCTTTACTGATTTAAATAAGACTAATTGGGGACTTTTGATTTAAACTTCACTATTAAAGTTCTTAGAAGTTATCTCTCCCATCCTCACAATAAGACAAAGTTGGAAAACTTAGAATCAGTTACTTTTCTTGGACTCATCAGAGAACTGAGGTTTGAGAATAAAATGATACCCCAAAATCTGGACAGACAGGCACATCCTGGGAGATAGAGCA
>NW_007014110.1:0-604 GCF_000164805.1 Carlito syrichta
TGGAGTGCAGTGGCATGATCATGGCTCACTGCAGCCTCAACCTCCTGGGCTCAGGAAATCTTTCTGCTGTAGCCTCCTGATCAGGTGACCACTACATTTGTGTGTCACCATGTCTGCTAATTTTTTGATTTTTTGTAGAAATAAGATCCCATTATGTTACCTAGGCTGGTCTTGAATTTCTGGGCTCAAACAATCCTCCTGCCTTGGCTTCCCTAAGTGCTGGGATTATGGGTGTGAGCTCAGAAGGGAAAAAAAGCCAAATTCCACTTCATTTGAATGCTAAAACTTCAACCCCAAAGAGAACATGGCATGTATGTTCATGTTATGTTTATGCACTGCATATGCTCTGGCTTCCCTCATAAATATGTATAGCCTTTCCCCAAACCTGCTGAATATGTGTGACTCTACTGTGTGATATGGGTTTTCTGTGAGGCATAAAACCTAACCTGTCTTCTCCATCTTGGAAGAGAGAGTCCCTCCAGCCCACGGTGGACACTATCTTTTTCAGGTTTGCAAACCAATTTTCTAATAAAGCTTTCCTTTCTACTATTTAGCTATCCTTGTGGTCTTTTGGATGACAAAATAAAAATTCTAAACAGGTCAC
>NW_007014111.1:0-311 GCF_000164805.1 Carlito syrichta
CTCACGTCTTTTGAAATATAATACAACACTAATTGGGATCTAGAAATATTTGCAATCCCACTTCAGATTTCCAAACCCCAGTCCAAAACATGAGAACCAGTTGAAATACTGACTTTTCTGTACATTTCCAGATTACTATATCACACATTCTCACCCTTGGAAATATGAGTGTGAGGGAAGCAGGAGCATTGAACTTTGTACTCTTTTTGATTCTCCTCTCACATTCCCACATCCCACTCATTGGAAAGCTGAATCTTTCTGCTCCTTCTAGTATGTCAGAAATATCCTTTAAATTACATTAATATATTTTT
>NW_007014112.1:0-326 GCF_000164805.1 Carlito syrichta
TGGCTAGCTAACAGACTTCACTAGCTACCTACCTAGCTAGACAGCTTGATAGCCAGCTGAATTATCTAGCTGACATAACTAGATAGACTGGTGGCTTGCCAGCACACTTAAATAGCTACCTACATAAATAGACCTATGACTTGACAACTGTTTACCTAAATAGCTAAGCTGCTGGCCAGCGAGCTGACTTAACAATGTGATGTAACTAGCTAGTCAACTTGTTAGGAACTGATTTAACTAGCTAGGTACCCTGCTATGTAGCTGACTAGCCAGTTGACTAAATTAACTAATTAACTAGCTAGATACCTAGCTAACCAGCTGACTTA
>NW_007014113.1:0-521 GCF_000164805.1 Carlito syrichta
GCCACAAAGATTGCTTCTGTTAGGTTTACCTGTAATCACTTAGAGTAAAAGCATTAAAAGCAACTTCCTTTTAGAAATTTTTAAGCAATATGTTTCTTGAAAGTGTTTCAAGTACATAGTATATGCTCAAAAACATTAGCACATTGAAAAATCATTGCCATTATATTTTCTCATCTCACCTAAATTGACTTGCTTTGATAACACAAATGCTAAATTGAGAATAAGTACATAAAATGTCATGAAGCCAGTAATATTTATAGGATAGCTATCCAAGGCCTACAAATAGGGATTACAATCACTGTTATACCATGCAGGAGAAGAAAAATAGACACTACTTTGTGCCCTTAAACAAAAGAATTTTGAATAAAACAGTATCTTCTCTGTGTACAGCCTAGTAGCAAAATTTTTTCCTTGTATTTTTTAAAGGTATATCTGCTTAGGCATTTCATGTCTTTATTTGGTGTTGCATGGGTGATTGATTGATGGTTAGTGACACTGCATAAATCTCAGCTTATGTTAAA
>NW_007014114.1:0-524 GCF_000164805.1 Carlito syrichta
TGAGCATAGTGGCACACACCTGTAGTCCCAGCTACTTGGGAGTCTAAAGTGGAAGGATTGCTTGAGTCCAGGTTGAGGTTGTGGTGAACTGTGATTGTGTTACTGCACTCCAACCTGGGTGACAGAGTAAGACCCTGACTCAAAAAAAAAAAAAAAAGGTGTCTTGACCAGTCGTGGTGGTTCACACTTATAATCCCAGAACTTTGGGAGGCTAAGGCAGCAGGATCACTTGAACCCAGGAGTTCAAAACCAGCCTGGGCAACATAGCAAGACCCCATCTCTACCAAAAAAAAAAAAATTAACCAGACGTGGTGGCACCTGACTGTAGTCCCAACTACTTGGAGGTTGAGGTGGGAGGATCACTTCACCCAGCCTGGATGACAGAGTAAGACTCTGTCTCTAAAAAAATAATAATAATAAAATATGGCATATTAATTGAAGCATGCCATAAGTATAAGATACATATCAGATTTTGAAGATGTGTGGAAAAAAGAATGAAAAACATATCCATGATTTAAAAGTAA
>NW_007014115.1:0-328 GCF_000164805.1 Carlito syrichta
GGAATGGAATGGAATGGAATCGAGAGGAATGGAATGGAATGGTATTTAATTTAATGGAATGGATTGGAAAGGAATGGAGAGGAATGGAATGGAATGGATGCGAATGGAGAGGAAGGAATGGAGAGGATTTTAATGGAGAAGAAAGAAAAGGAGAGTAATGTAAAGTAGAGGATTAGAATGGAATGCATGGAGAAGAATGAAATGGAGAGGAATGGAATGGAGTGGAAAGAAATGGAGAGGAATGGAAAGAAATGGAATGAAATGGAGTGGATTGGAAAGGAATGTTATGGAGAGGAATGGAATAGAGAGGTATAGAATGTTATGGAAT
>NW_007014116.1:0-322 GCF_000164805.1 Carlito syrichta
CAAACGGCACTAATAAAACAAGTAGTGTCAGACGGCATTAATACGGCAAGTAGTATTAGATGGCAATATTAAGGCAAGTAGTACAAGACGGCATTAATAAGGTAAGTAGAATGAGACGGCACTAATAAGGCAAGATGTATCAGGCGGCACTAACAAGGCAAGTAGTATCAGACGGCTCTAATAAAGAAAGTAGTATCAGACAGCGAAAACATGGCAAGTAGTATCACACGGCACTAATAATGCAAGTAGTTTCAGACGACACAAAGAAGGCAATTAATATCAGATGACATAAAGAAGGTAAGTAGTATCAGACGACACAAAA
>NW_007014117.1:0-796 GCF_000164805.1 Carlito syrichta
AATGTAATGGAGAGGAATGTAATAGAGAGGAAAGGAATAGAATGGAGAAGAGAGAAATGGAATGGACAGCAATGGAATGGAATTCAAGGGAAAGGAATGGAGAGGATAGAAAAAAAGAGTTGAATGAAATGGAATCCAATGGAGAGCAATGGAGAGGATAGAAAAAAAAAGAGTTGAATGGAATGGAATCCAACGGAGAGCAATGGAATGTAAAGGAATGGAGAGGAATAGAATGGTATGAATGGAATGGATCGGAAGAAAATTGAATCCAATGGAAGAAAATTGAATCCAATGGAATGGAAAGTAATGGAATAAAATGGAATGGAATGGAATGGAAAGAGAGGATTGGAATGGAGACGTAAGGAATGAAGAGGAATGGAATGGAGTGGAATGGAATGGAATGGAGAGGAATTGTATGGAGTGGAATGGAGAGGAATGGAAAGGAATGGAGTGGAAAAACATGGAATGGAATGCAATGGAATGGAGAGGAACGTAGTGGAAAGTAATTGAGTGGAAAAGAATAGAGTGCAGATGAAGGAATTGAATGGTACGGGGTGGAAAGGGATGGTATGGTCAGGAATGGAATGAAAAGAAATGGAATGGAGCAGAATGGAATGGAAAGGAATGAATTGGAATGGAATGGAATGGAGTAGAGGAGAATAGAATGGAGAGGAATGAAATTTAGAGGAATAGAATGGAGAGAAATGGAATAAAGAGGAGTGGAGTGGAATGCAACGGAGTGGAGTGGAATGGAATGGTGTGGTATGGAATGCAAAGAATCAAATGGAGTCCAAGG
>NW_007014118.1:0-315 GCF_000164805.1 Carlito syrichta
ATTTTCCTCCCTCGATTTGAATATCTACATCTGTGGCCATACCCCTTACACGTGAAAAGCCTAAGTTATAAAATCACATGACCTATATTCAAAGGTGGGCACAATCCCTTATCAGCTGTGTGATTTCAGGCAATTCACTTAATAGTAAAATAGGGATAACATTTCTGCTCTACCCACCTCATAGATGCCTGAGGGTTAGGTGATACAGTGAATAGAGAACACAAGAGGTTGCTCAAACTGTGAGTGTAAGCTATTATTATCTTACCATGATCATGACTATTCATAAAGCTTGGGGGGAGGGACATCAGTTCCGTT
>NW_007014119.1:0-409 GCF_000164805.1 Carlito syrichta
GCATGGAATGGAATGGATTGGAATGGATTGAAAAGGAATGCAGTGGAATGGAATGAAATTGAGAGTAATGGAATAGAGATGTACGGAATGGAATGGAGCAGAATGAAATGGAATGGAATAGAGAGAATTGAAATGTAATGTAGAGAAATGGAATGGAATTGAATGGAATGGAGCAGAATGGAATGGAATGGAGAGGAATTTAATGCAATGGATTGGGGAAGAATGGAATGGAATGGAATGGAACAGAATGGCATACAATGCAATGCAGAGGAATGGAATGTGATGGAGCAGAATGAAGTGAAATGGAATGGTGCAGAAAGGAGGGGAATGGAATGGAATGGAATGGAAGGGAATGGAATGGAGTGGAATAGAATGGAGCACAATGGAACGGAAAGGAATGGAGCAGAAT
>NW_007014120.1:0-454 GCF_000164805.1 Carlito syrichta
GCTCACTGTCTGGCTGACTAGTTAAGTTGTCTCACCGACAAGGTCAATCGCCAGTAGACTAGTTAAGTCTTCTAAGCTGTTGGCTCACTCGCCAGCTGATTAAATTCATCTGACCAGTGAGCTCACAAGCCGTCTGACTAGTTAAGTCAGCTGACTAGTCGGATCACTCGCTGGCCAACTAGTTAAGTTGGCTAATTCACTGGCCTACTAGTAGTCAGCTGACAAGTCGGATTACTCACTGGCATACTAGTTAAGTCAGTTCACTTGGCTCACTACAGGCTGACTAGTTAAGTCAGCTAACTGGTCAGCTTACTAGCCGACCAACTAGTTGAGTCAGCTAAGCAATTGGCAGACCAATCGGCGAGCTTCACACTGATAAGTTATCTCAGCTAACTAGTCAGCCGACTAGTTAGGACAACTAAATAGTTTGCCAAATACTCGACTGACTACTTAG
>NW_007014121.1:0-310 GCF_000164805.1 Carlito syrichta
AAAAAAAAAAAAAAAAGAATTATATAATTCTGCAATTTTCTTATCAAGTTTATTTCCGGATAAATGGCTTTTTTTATCACTATCATAAGATGCATTTTCCGTTTTTACTTTTTTTGAGTCACAGCCTCACTGTCATCCAGGTTGGAGTGCAGTCGCACACTCATAGCCACCACTGCCTCGACCTGATGGACTCTGATGGACTCTGGCGATCCTTCTGCCTTCTGCCTCTGCCTCAGCCTTCCAAGTAGCTGGAACTACAGGCATGCGCCACCATGCCCGGCTCATTTTTGGATTTTTTTTTTTTTTTTTG
>NW_007014122.1:0-325 GCF_000164805.1 Carlito syrichta
AAGTAAAAGCAACCCCTCCACCCCTGAATAACAGAATTAAAGAAGATGGGGAAGTGGAGGGAATGGAAAAATAGGGAGGAAAAATCTGCACAAATGAAGAAAAACCGAAAGAAGAATATAGGGCTCACATAGACCCCTGGGAGGTCAGACATGGAGAAAACAGACTTCGGAACACAAAGAATGAAAAGCCTGCAGAATGAGTGGTCACATGCAACAAACCCAGACATCAAGACAAAATAGAGAGAATTGAAAAAATTGAGGAGAGACAAGAGGAAAATAGGAAGGAGCTGATGACAGAAATAACAGAAGTAAAGAATACTGTGAT
>NW_007014123.1:0-1004 GCF_000164805.1 Carlito syrichta
ATTCAGGCTGAGGTGAGTGGATTGCCTGAGCCCGCGGGTTCGAGACTTGCCTGGGCAGCCAGACCTCATCTCTACAATCAATCAAAAAATCAGCTGGGCGTGGTAGCGCATGCCTGTAATTCCGGCTACTTGGAAGGCTGAGGTGGAAGGATCGCCGGAGCCCAGCAGGTCGAGGCTGCGGTGGCCGGGAGTGGCCACTGCATTCCAATCTGGGCGACAGAGTGAGACTCCAACTCAAAAAAAAAAAAAAAAAAAGAAAGTTGTTCCTGACTAGTCTAAGTTAATAAAAAGAGCATTTCATTAGAAGGAGGCTGGCATGGACTAGCATGCCTGACAAAATTAGAGCTCTCTCAGAGATGAGAGTCCTGGGGAGGAGGACTTACAGTGGACTGAAATCTTCAGGGGAGGGGAGAGCAGAAAAGGAAAAGAAGCGGGGATCTGCAGATGTTGCCATCATGAAGTTAGGCTTGACCGGATTTGGGACTTGCAACCCAAAACATGACATTTTGGTACTTGAGAAAACAGCTCTTCCTCCCTGAAGCAGGCAGTAAAACCTAAGAAGGGCCCTCTCTGAACATCTCTCTTCCTTTTTTCCTGAAGATTTTCATTTGGTAGGTGCCTTGCCCTACACATGAAGGGAAAGCATGTCACAGTGAGACTTCAAAAAGAAACTACGGGCCGTGCACAGTGGCTCAGCCTGTAATCTCAGCACTTTGGGAGGCCAAGGAGAGATGATTGCCCGAGTCCAGGGGTTCATGACCAACCTGGGTCACGTGGTGAGACCTCGTCTCTACAATAAATCACAAAAACTAGTGGGTGTGGGGCGTGCATCAGTTCCAGCTACTTGGAAGATTAAGGAGGAAGGATCTCCTGAGCTCTGCAGGTCACTGCTGTGGTGGCCGTGAGCATGCCATTGCACTCCAGCCTGGGCAACAAGAGTGAGACTCAAAGAAGAAGAAGAAGAAGAAGGAGGAGGAGGAGGAGGAGCAGGAGGAGGAGGAGGA
>NW_007014124.1:0-675 GCF_000164805.1 Carlito syrichta
ATTTTGGAGTCAGGGTCTCACTATGCCACCCAGGCTGCAGTGCGGTGGCACCCTCATGGCTACTGCAGCTTTAACCTTCTGGGCTCAGGTGATCCTTCCACTGCAGTCTTCCAAGTGGTTGAGACCATAGGCATGTACCACCACGTCTGGCTATTTTTATTTTCTGTAGAGATGAGGTCTCGCTATGTTACCCTGGCTGGTCTCAAAATCCTGGGCTAAAAGGATCCTCTCGTCTGACCCCTCCCAAGTGCTAGGATTACAGGTGAGCCACCATGCCTGAGCACATAAGATCTCATGTCTACACAAAAGAAAAAATTAGCCAGGTGTGGTGGTGTGAGGCTGTTGTCCCAGCTACTCAGCAGGCGGGGTAGAAGGGTCTTCTAAGCCCGGGAAGGCAAGGTTGTAGTGAGCTGTGATCATGCCACTGCACTCCAACCTGGACAACAGAGATAAATCTCAACTCAAATAATAATAATTTTTTTTAAAAAAAAGTATTGTAATCCCAGTACTTTAGGAGGCAGACAAAAGGACTGCCTGAGCAGTCATCTCTACAATAAATCAAAAAAAGCAGTGGGGTGTGGTGGCTTGCGCCTGTGGTCCAGAGTGAGACAACTCAAAAAACCCCTAAAAACTAGACACTGAGGCCCTTTCTGTTTTATCTGTTAAGGCTGCACA
>NW_007014125.1:0-351 GCF_000164805.1 Carlito syrichta
TAACCAACTGGCTAGTGAGCTGACAACTAGGTTTCTTAACTAACTAGCTAACTGATGAGTCAGCTGACTTAAACAGCTAGCTACCCAGCTAGGCAGCTGGCTAGCCTGCTGACTTAGTTCGCTGACCTAACTGGCTGACTTAAACAACTAGCTACCTAGATAGCCAGCTGTCTTAATTAGCTGGGTTAACTAGCTAGCTACCTAGCTAACTACCTAGCTATCCAGCTGACTTAACTAGCTTGCTAGCTGACATAACTAGCTGACTTACATAGCTAGCTTCCTAGGTAGCCTGCTGACTTAACTAGCTGAAATAACTAGTTAGCTCGATGGATATCCACGTGATTTAACTAA
>NW_007014126.1:0-715 GCF_000164805.1 Carlito syrichta
CATACCATTGCACTCCATTCTATGCCATTCCATTCCTTTCCATTTCTTTACATTCCTCTCTATTCCATTCCATTCTTCTCCATTCATTTCTATTCTATTCCATTCCTCTCCATTCCATTCCATTCCGTTCCATTCCTTTCCATTCCCTTTCAATACTCTCTTTCTATTCCATTCCATACCTTTCCATTCCACTCCAGTCCTCTCCAGTTCATTCGAATTCATTTCATTCCATTTCTTTCCATTGTATTCCACTCCATTGCTTTCAATTCTATTCCATTCCATTCCATTTCATTCCACTCTAGTCCATTCATTTACACTCCATTTCATTCCATTCCACTCCATTCCATTCCATTACCCTCCTTTCCATTCCATTACTCTCCCTTCCATTTCATTACTCTCCATTCCATTCCATTCTATTCCATTCCATTCCATTCCATTGCATTCCTCTCCATTCACTTCCTGTCTATTCCATTCCTCTCCATTGCATTCATTTCCTCTCCATTGCATTGCAATCCATTCCATTCCTTTCCTGTCCATTCGTCTCTATTAAATTTCTCTCCAGTCAATTTTATTCCATTCCATACCTTTCTATTCCATTCCACTGCATTCTTCTCAATTGCATTTCATTACACTCCACTCAATAGCACTCCACCCACTACATTAAATTCCACACAATTATTAGCCATTCCATTCCACTCCGTTCCATTCCTTTCCT
>NW_007014127.1:0-686 GCF_000164805.1 Carlito syrichta
ATGAAATGAGATGAGATGATGAGATGAGATGAAATATGAAATGAAATGATGAAGAAATTAAATGAAATGAGATGAAATGATGGGATGGGATGGGATGGGATGAGATGAGATGAGATGAGATGATAAGATGAGATGAGTTGAGATGAGATGAGATGAGATGAAATGATGAAATGAAGAATTGAAATGAGATGAAATGATAAGATGAAATGAGATGAAGTGATGAAGTGAGATGAGATGAAGTGAAATGAATGAAATGACATGAGATGAAATGATGAAATGAGATGAGATGAGATGAGCAGATGAGATGAGATGAAATGAGATGAAATGATGAAATGAAATGAAGAAATGAAATGATGAAATGAAGAAATGGAATGGACTGGAATGAAATGAAATGAAATGAAATGAAATGAAATTCGATGAAATTAGATGAAATGATGAGATGAAATGATGAAATGAAATGAAATGATGAGATGACATGTCATGACATGACATGACATGAAATAGCTACATCCTGATAATTGACTCCCGGAGGATTGACTTCCCCTGGGACTGAGAACCACATTCAGGAAAGTGAAGCTCCAGTGATGGGTCAGACATGGAGGGGCAGAAGGAGGGCGTGGAGCCAGAGATGGTGGGTAGGGAGGAAAAGACAAGGCTGGAAACCAAGTGTGTCAGGGCCCTGGGGG
>NW_007014128.1:0-333 GCF_000164805.1 Carlito syrichta
TATCCTAGACTTGAGCCTGTACTACTGAATGAAGCCTACTCGTTCTATTTGCTGTTTTGGAATCTTAAAATTATGGCATACAAATGAAACCTTAGAAGTCATCCTAGTCCACAACTTGCCTGTTGGGAAAAGATCCCTGACAGACATTTTCACTTTTTAAAAGGGCATTTTTCTTTACAGACTCTTCTACAGATGAGGTAATGCTATCTTATAGCACAAACAGCAAGAAAAGAAAAGAAAATGGTCATTGATTTGTGCTTAATCTAGGCCAGGAATGGTGGCAGATGCTTTAAATATTTTTAAAGAACTTACTCTTTCCACCATCCCAGTGTA
>NW_007014129.1:0-370 GCF_000164805.1 Carlito syrichta
CCACCGCAGCCTCGACCTGCTGGGCTCCGGTGATCCTTCCGCCTCAGCCTTCCAAGTAGTTGGAACTACAAGCACATGCTACCATGACTGGCTAATTTTTGATTTATTGTAGAGATGAGGTCTCGCCAAGTTGCCCAGGTGGGTCTTGAACCCGCAAGCTCAGGAAATTCACTCACCTCGGCCTCCCAAAGAGTGGGATTACAGGCTGAGCCACCGAGTCCAGCATTACCATTCTTTTAATAAGAACCACCAACATTTTCGAGCATTCACTAAGGTCCAGACTGTCTACCACTTTAATCCTCAGAACAATTGTATGCGAGAAGCAAGGTATGATTTTTCTCACTTTGCAGGCTAGGATATCGGACCGGGA
>NW_007014130.1:0-388 GCF_000164805.1 Carlito syrichta
GAGAGCTGGAGCCTCTTGTCTCCCTGTCTCAGATCTTCTCACCTCACCCTGGAATCCAGCCATGGCTCAGACAAACAGGCCACCCAGGCTATTTCACACATTCTCTGACCCTTGCCCTGCTCCCATGTGACAACCCTCAGACAATGGCAGACATGAACCTGGGAACAAATGCTCTCCCTTGTCTCTAGGAGAAAGACACTCAAACTTGCACCCTTTCTAGAGAACTCCCTATGGATCCCTTTGCATAAGCCTCAATGACCCTCACTGAGAGCATCTGCATCACCCTTGCTCCAGCTTTTCTATCTCCCCCTATATTCTCCTGATCCCTCCCTCTCCTCCCTGGATTCACTTCCCCAAATAATCCACCTGCTGCCAAGTTCTTGGCCCA
>NW_007014131.1:0-323 GCF_000164805.1 Carlito syrichta
ACAGGTCATAAGAGAGAAGATAGACAAGTGGGACCTTATTAAACTGACAAGCTTCTGCATAGCCAAAGAAACCATCAAGAGAGCAGGGAGACAGCCTAAAGACTGGGAAAAATATTTGCCAATTCCAGGTCCAACAAAGGGTTAACATCCTGGATGTACAAGAAACTCAAATGTGCTGAAAAGAAAAAACAAACAACCCCATTATAAAATCGGCAAAAGATATGAACAGACACTTCACAAAGGAAGACATCTGAGCAGCCAAGAAACACATGAAGAAATGTTCAATCTCACTAATCATCAGGGAGATGCAAATCAAAACCACA
>NW_007014132.1:0-1315 GCF_000164805.1 Carlito syrichta
ACCTCAAACTATAAGAACCTTAGAAAATACAGGAGACACCTGCATAGTGAGGCTGAGCATTTTTTCATGTATCTGTTGGTCTCATATGTCTTCTTTTGAGAAGTGCCTATTCATATCTTTTGCCCATTTTTTTTTTCTTTTCGGCACATTTGAGTTCCTTGTAGATCCTAGATATTAGGCCTTTGTCAGATGTACAGTTGGCAAATACTTTTTCCCAGTCCATGGGTGTCTCCCTTTTTTCTTGATGGTTTCGTTGGCTTTGCAGAAGCTTATCATTTGATGAGGTCTCACTTGTGTATCTTATCTCTTATGGCATGGGCAGTGGGGTTTTGATAAGGAATTGGTAGCCAGTTTCAATTTCCATAAGGGTGTCTCCTGCATTTTCTAATGTCCTTATAGTTTGAGGTTTTATATTTAGGTCTTTGATACATGTAGAGTTGACTTTTGTGTATGGTGATAGGTAGGAATCTTGTTTTAATCTTCTGCATGTGATCGGTCAGTTTTCCCAGCACCACTTATTGAATAGGTTCTTCTCTCCCCAGTGGTTGGTGGTGGAGGTTTTGTTGAAGATAAATTGGTTGCAAAATTGAGGTTTTGCTCCAGGAATCTCTACTCTGTTCCATTGGTCTATATGCCTGTTCTTGTACCAATACCATGTTGTTTTGATTATTGTAGCTTTATAATAAAGTTTAAAGTCTAGGATTGTGATGCCTTCAGCTTTGTTTTTTGTGCTGAGAATTGTTTTGGCGATTCGTGGTCATTTATGTTTCCATATGAATTCCTGTATTTTCATTTCCAGGCCTGAGAAGAATGCTGCTGGTAATTTAATGGGTATTACATTAAATCTATAGATTGCCTTGGTAGAATGGACATCTTAACAACATTAATTCTTACAAACTGTGAGCATGGAATATTTTTCCGTTAGTTTGTGTCATCTTTGATTTGTTTGAGCAGTGTTTTGCAGTTTTCGTTGTAAAGGTCTTTCACTATTTTGAGGTATGTTCCATCTATGCCTAGATGGTTGAGGGTTTTTATCAAGAATGGGTGGTGGATTTTATCAAAAGCTTTTTCTGTGTCTAATGATATAATCATGTGGTTTTTGTTTTACATCTGTTGATGTATTTAAATACATTTATATTTTGGTAGATGTTGAACCAGCCCTGCATCTCAGGGATGAAGCCTACTTGGTCATGGTGGATGATTGTTGAGATGTGTTGTTGGATTCAGTTTGCTAGAATCTTGTTGAGAATTTTAGCGTCTATGTTCATCAAGGATATTGGCCTGTAGTTCTCTTTATTTGTTGGATCTTTACCTG
>NW_007014132.1:2534-3862 GCF_000164805.1 Carlito syrichta
AAAGGAAGAGGATGATGAAAAGGAGGTTGCGAGAGAGAAGAAGAAGAGAGAAAACAGGTAGGAGTAACAACTAACAAATAAACAGGGAAATAAACAAAAAGAGAAAAACAAAAAAGACAAAAGCATACTGACAATCATACAAACAAACAAAACTCCCCTGTTAGTGTACTCTTCCTCCAAACTACATATACATAAACTGAAAAGAATAAAAAAGATACAAATAGAGATAAAACACGTTCAAAAACATAAACAAAAATGGCAAAGTTCAAAAACATAAACAAAAACAAAGAACAAGCAAGAAAAAAAAAAAAAACTTGCTCTCTGGAAGTTTCTGTGAGTCCAGGTTCCTTTCAAGCCTCTCCTTAGGAAGCAGCTCTGGTTTCCACTGCTGTCAGTGCAGCTGATAGAGTTGCTTTTGGTTGGGTCAGATGCCTACTCTGACATCTACCCTAAGGTGTCCCCTAGTGACTAGTTGCTCAGACCCATAGATGCCTAATCCAGGAGACAGAGACTGATGCCCACACAGTCTCTTTCTGGGAGAATATAAGCTAAATCCAGGGTCACTAAAGAGATGCACATCAAGTTCCTGGACCAAGAAAATCTCACCCCTGTAAAAAGAAAGTGAAAATAAATGCTTGTCTCAGTCCCAACAGGGCAGGAAAAAAAGAAAAAAAGTTTTCTGTGGCAATTTCTAAATACAAGACAATAGCCATATGGGTTTGGATTTGAATTCACACTATCTATGCAGCCTGAAAACACCGAGGTGGGCAATTAGCCTCCTGTAGTCTGGTAATTAATTGATCTGAGAAGTAAATTCATGTAGAAAAATATGTTTTCACACATATTTGGAGGCATAGTTTATAACATAGCTTATATTGAAGATAAGAGGAGAAACAGTAAATTTTTCAGTAAACAGTACTGAGATAATTGATCTCCATATGAAAACAATAAAATTGAACCCATATCCCATACACGAAACACACCAAAATTAAATAATAGGATAATTGATAAATGCAACCTCTCAAATTTTTTTTTTAATGGGGAGATATATTTTATATTCATAGGTATAAGGAAGAAGAACAAATTGTGATCAGAAAATTAATTCAATCACTTTTCACTAAACTGCTTCCAAAGTTTATATGGACAAGCAAGAATCAAATGCATCTGAGACAGTCTCATAGAAGGATAAAGCATGTTTGTTAGGAAGGGAGGTGGAGCTTATGTGAGTCTATCACGTATCAGACTTGCTGTAAACTAATAATCACAATACTGAGTTACTGTTGTGAAGACCTGTGCCTGTGCAAAATCTAGATGTACCCCAGAGCTGT
>NW_007014132.1:4755-5726 GCF_000164805.1 Carlito syrichta
GCATCCTCCAGCAGTTTGTCATATGTTGCAGCTGCCCGATGAGTGTCTGTCACGGGAGAACAGGAGGCAGCCCTTGCTGCAGATCAGGTTCACTGAGCCTAAAGTGAAGCAAATTGAAAGACGGCCTAGCCCAAGAAACTGGCTGCAACTCACAAACACAGTGGGGAAGCAAACAAGAATTTGTGACCTATGCAGAAGTGGACATCAACACCAAGGTCTGAAAATCAGTGGCACTCAACTGTCCACTGGGGTTCATCCCTGCACAGTCCAGTATCTGTGGAGAGAAAGAAGAGCTATAAATTGTGACACGGGCCAGTTTGAAATGGTGACACCTGTATGTGTCAAGAGTTAGAATCCCAAGAAAGAACTCTGAGATTGTGTACAACAAGGCACACATTGTCAGGTGGGGCCCACGTGAATTTGATGTTAGAGGGTCTGCCCTAGATCATGGTCAGTGGAGGACTTGGCAAAGTGTGGTCTAGAGCCTCTTATTGTTTTGGAGTGTACTTTTTGCCCTGTATAGCTGTGATTGTTCTCAACATTTTAAGTAGATTATCCTGAGTATCTAAAAATTGATATTGGGCATGTTAAGTGTGCCTAACTTAGCTTAACTTTTGGCCTTGGCCTTTAAAAGATCTGTTAGCTATTGGGATAAGACCAGGGAGAGAAAGGGCAGCCATAGATGACTTAGGTAGTATCTGCCATTCAATCATTTCACCGCATCATTACCCTTGAAATGAAGTCTGCCTGTTATCGGGAAGCTGTCCCAGTGTCTTTTTGTATTTAGAGACCCCAAATGCTGTTGTCTCCATAATGATGACCTGTTCTTGGGTGTGAAAAAGTCCCCATGCTGATTTTGAGAGCAGTAAAAAGACGTAGTGATGTAAGTTGGAGCTAGCTGGTCACAAAAGTTAGGTCCTTCCACTTTCACAGGAACTGGGAACACAAGAGCAAGAGTTATCTTCCTGAAT
>NW_007014133.1:0-312 GCF_000164805.1 Carlito syrichta
GTCACATCTGACCCTGAAGAAATACAAAAGATCATCAGAGACTACTATGTACACTTATATGGAAACAAACTTGAAAGTCTCAAGGAAATGGAGGACTTTTGTCATCACACAACCTGCCTAGGTTGAAGCAAGAAGAAATTGAGACCCTAAATACCAATAACAATCAAGGAAATTGACTATGTAATAAGAAAACTACCTACAAAAAAAAGCCCTGGCACAGATGGCTTTCCAGCAGAATTCTACAAGACATTTAAGGAGGAACTGATTCCAATCCTACTGAAGCTATTTCAGGCAACTGAGAAAGATGGAACC
>NW_007014134.1:0-700 GCF_000164805.1 Carlito syrichta
GAAGATTGAAACAGGACCCTTATCTATCCCCATGCACAAAGGTTAACTCCAAATGGATCCGAGACCTAGATGTAAAACTTCATAAGAACCTTAGAAAATGAAGGACATACCCTCATGGAAATTGGAACTGGTGTCCAATTCCTGAACAAAACCCGAAACCCACAGGCCATAAGAGATAAGATAGATAAGTGGGACCTCATTAAACTCACAAACTTCTGCAAAGTCAAAGAAACCATCAAGAGAGCAGGGAGACAGCCTACAGACTGGGAAAAAGTATTTGCCAACTCCAGGTCTGACAAAGGCTTAACATCTTGGATCTACAAGGAACTAAAATGTGCTGAAAAGAAAAAAACAAACAACCCCATTAAAAAATGGGCAAAAGATATGAACAGATACTTCTCAAAGGAAGACATCCAAGCAACCAACAGATACATGATAAAATGTTCAACCTCACTAATCATCAGGGAGATGCAAATCAAAACCACACTGAGATACCACCTAACTCCAGTCAGAATGGCAATTATCAATAATTCAAAAAATAACAGTTGCTGGAGAGGGTGTGGCGAAAAGGGAACACTTTTACACTGTTGGTAGGAGTGCAAACTAGTGCAACCTCTGTGGAAAACAGTATGGCAATTCCTAAAAGCTCTAAATATTGACCTCCCATATGACCCCACAATCCCCCTACTGGGAATATACC
>NW_007014135.1:0-413 GCF_000164805.1 Carlito syrichta
TTTCTGCTAGTTAAGTCAGCTGGTTACCTAGGAATCTAGCTATATAAGTCAGCTAGTTATTTCAGCTATGTATCTCGATAAGTCAGATAGTTAAGTCAGCTGACTAGCTAGATAGCTATCTAGGTAGCTAGCTAGTTAAGTCAGCTAGTTAAGCCAGCTGGCCTGCTAGGTAGCTAGCTGGTTAAGTCAGCTAGTTAAGTTAGCTTGCTAGTTAGTTATGTCCGTAAGTTAAGTCAGTTGGCTAGCCGGCTGAATAGCTGGAAAACTAGCAAGTTAAATCAGCTGGCTAGTCAGGTAGTTAGTTAAGTAACCTAGTTAAGTCAGCTCAATAGACAGCTGGATAGCTAGATAGCTAGCTAGTTAACTCAGCTGGCTATCCAAATGGCTAGCTAGGTACCTAGGCAGTTATTTCA
>NW_007014136.1:0-382 GCF_000164805.1 Carlito syrichta
CCATAAAATAGTGTTTCTCAGGACTCATTCTCTTTATCATAGCATACTATTAGGAATTAATGCTGCCCAAATAATTCTGATTTGCAGAATCATCTAATGAACATAAATTATTCTATAAATTCAGTAAAATTTTAGTAAAAATCCAGGAAAAGTTTACTAAATTATATTCTAAGATTCTAAGATTCTAAGATTCACAGAGAAGAGAAGACTAAGAAAACTGAAGTCAAGTTGGAATAATAGCTAATCTTTGCATACTTACTATTGTCAGGCATAATGCGTAACATAAATAAGCACATTTAATTTTTAAAATAAATACTACAACATAAAATCTTTACTACCTACATTTCTCACATGAAGAAACTGAGACACAGAGAATTTAAGT
>NW_007014137.1:0-329 GCF_000164805.1 Carlito syrichta
TAATTTTTGTCATAATGTCCCTTTCCAATAATGGAGCTGGACATGTTGGCATAATAAGGATAGAGTGTTGAAATATTTCATTTCCCAGAACACATGGAAGTAATGGCGTAGTGAGGGGCCTAGATATAATACCCTGTACCCCCACAACAAAAAGGGGTGAAGGAAAGAGTGGACCAGGAATTTAAGTAGAGCTGAGCATGTAGCCCCCATATTAATAACAAATGATATAACCCTGCCAGCTACTGATATTTCTACCCTAGGCTTGGTTGGTTTAATAGTTTGTTCTGAAGACATTGGGGCTACCAAGTTAGGGGCGAGTCAATCTGACT
>NW_007014138.1:0-380 GCF_000164805.1 Carlito syrichta
CTTTTGTAAGCATTCAGAAAGGTGGGTGGAGATTCCCTATGTCCAATCCTTTTCTCTCCTCCGTGAACATCCTCGGCTGTGTCTCACCTGTAACCCCTCTAACCTCCACCCCCAACTCATGCTAGCATCTACTGCTTCCCCTGTAACTTCCCTTTCTCCCATTGTTCCAAGCATGTGTAAGCCTCCTCCTCTAGATTCCCCTCCCCCTACTGCAGACCCTGCAAATTCCATCTCTGCTCCCTCCTCCTCCATCTCAGATTTCGAGCCTGCAGATGAACCTCCACCAGACAGGCAACCCAAGGCTCCTCTGGCCATGCCCTCCTCTTCAACCCCTCCCACTTCTGCTCCAGAAGTTCAACCTATATATCCTCCCCTTCCAA
>NW_007014139.1:0-336 GCF_000164805.1 Carlito syrichta
TAGCTTGTTAATTCAGCTGGCTTCCCAGCTGGCTAGCTAGGTAGCTAACTAATTAAGTTAACTGGCTAGTCAGATGGCTAGTTAGTTAAATCAGCTAGTTAATCAGCTGGACAGTCAGCTGGCTTGCTAGTAAAGTCAGCTAGTTAAGTCAGCTGGCCAGCCAGTTGGCTAGCTAGGTAGCCAGTTAGTTAAGTGGCCAGTTAAGTCAGCTGGTTATCCAGGTATCTAGCTAGTTAAGTCAGTGAGTTAAGTCAGTTTGATAATTAGCTATCTAGTAGGGTGCCTAGCTAGTTAAATCAGCTGGCTAGTCAGCTGGCTAGCTTGTTAAATCACGTA
>NW_007014139.1:1994-2405 GCF_000164805.1 Carlito syrichta
GTCAGCTGGCTAGTCAGCTGGCTATCTAGTTATGTCAGCTAGTTGAGTCAGCTGGCTAGTCAGTTGGCTATTTAGCTGGCAAGCCAACTGGCAATGTAGGTAGCTGGTTAGTTGTCAGCTAGATAGCTACCTGGCTAGCTAGTGATATCAGTGAGTTAAATCAGCTGGGTAACCAATTGGATAGCAGGTTAAGTCAGCTTGTTTAGTCAGCGGTCTAGCCAGCTGGCTAGGTAGGTAGCTAGCTAGATAAGCCAGCTTGCTAGCTGGCAGACTAACTGTTCAAGTCAGATAGTTAAGTCAGCAAGCTTGCCTGCTGACTAGGTAGGTAGCTAACTAGTAAAGTGAGCTGGATAGACAGCTTGCTAGCTAAATTTAACTAGGTAAGTCAGCTGGCTAGCTAGGTGGCTAGAT
>NW_007014140.1:0-312 GCF_000164805.1 Carlito syrichta
CGGTCACCTGTAACTACTGTTCCTATCCACGCCTGCCAACCCTGGCCCTCCCCGTCCTGACGCAGGAAAAGGGCAGTTGTCAGGGGGATATACTCGGGGTGGGCTCCCAGGGTGGGACTCATGACCTCCTGTGTGTCATTGGCAGACGGGCGCCACCCGGCAAGTGTGCCTGTAATTCCGGAACACTGGAAGACCTGGCAACATGGGGTCTTTGTTCCTACCTGTCTTGGACCAGCCTGTCCTGGGGCGTAGCCTCTCCACCGGGTCCAGACCCCATGGGCAGTCATTTGCAGCCTTGCCTGGCCGGCCCTC
>NW_007014141.1:0-301 GCF_000164805.1 Carlito syrichta
ATAGTTAGCTAACTATATAATTCAGTTATTAAAGTCAACTAGCTAACTAGTTAAGTTGGTAAGTTAAGTCAACTACCTAAGTAGTTAAGTCACCTACCTAATTCAGCTGGTTAAGTCAGCTGTTTAAGACAGCTAGCTAGCTAGAAGTTAGACAGCTAGCTAGCTAGCAAGTTAGCTAACGGTTTAAGTCAGCAGGTTGAGTTAGGTAGTTAGCTAGTTACCTAATTGGTTAGGTCAGCTAGTTGAGTCATCTAGCTAGCTAGTTTGAAAACTGGTTGAGTCAGCTGTTTGAGTAGGCTAG
>NW_007014143.1:0-397 GCF_000164805.1 Carlito syrichta
CTGGAGTGCAGTGGCCGCTCCCGGCCGCCGCAGCCTCCACCTGCTGGGCTCCAGTGATCCTTCCGCCTCAGCCTTCCGAGTAGCCTGAATTACAGGCTCATGCTACCACGCCCGGCTGATCCTGGGATGATTTTTTGATTTATTGTAGAGTGAGGTCTCGCTTGCCCAGGCAGGTCTCGAACCCGCGGGCTCAGGCAATCCACTCACCTCAGCCTCCCAAAGCGCGGGATTACAGGTTGATCCACCAAGCCCGGCTATTCTCTTGCATTTTTTACCATTGTTAAGTGAATGACCGGCAGCATTCTGTGTTGGAATTCTGTGTTGGATGATCTTGTTAATGTTAGGTTTATGGAAGTTGCATTTTAGAAAACTAAGAAAGTATCACACTTACAACCCT
>NW_007014144.1:0-402 GCF_000164805.1 Carlito syrichta
CCAGGTCAGGATTGGAGAAATGGATTTTACATGACCAGTAGGGGCAACCCCTATAAAGATCTGCCCATTTTTTGCAGTTTGTGTCTGTTTGGTCATCTACTAGGCAGACATATGCATCAAGTGCGATACCCGGGTCATCGAGTGTGTGTACCTTTTCCAGAGAAAGAGAAATGGATGTGCAGTTGCCAATGAAGCATGATTGTATATCTAAGTCTTTTACCTGGGAATTACCATTTAAAGTATAGAGTTCACAGATGGTGAAGCAGTAATGGAAGCCAGACGGTAAGGGGTGGCTTGCCTTGAGAGTGGGAGGGAGGAGGGAAGTAAGGAGGATTAGGGGTCAAAGTTGAGCCATTGAGATAAGGAAGGAAAGTTGAGCCATTGAGATAAGGAAGGTGGGCG
>NW_007014145.1:0-10755 GCF_000164805.1 Carlito syrichta
GCCTCAGCCTTCCAAGTAGCTGTAACTACAGGCGTGCGCTACCATGCCTGGCTAATTTTTGTATTTATTGTAGAGATGAGGTCTCTCCAAGTTGCCCAGGCGGGTCTCAAATCTGTGGGCTCAGGCAATCCACTCACCTCAGCCTCCCAAAGGCACGGAATTACAGGCTGAGTCACCAAGCCCGGCTGCTTCTTGCTTTTTTTAAATGGGACACCATCCTCAACATTAAGTTTGCTCACTTGCAGCCTGACACAAGAAACAGACACTTTACGCAAAACCCTCCTTTATCTTATGCATACTACAAATAAGTTGCTGTACAGACATAACCTTAGTTACTTTACTTTCTTAAATAAATAAAATAAAACACCACTGAACTCACAGTATTCAGCAGCATAATGCAATTTGCCTATCAAAAAGGTGGGGAGGGGCCAGGTGTGGTGACAAGCATTTTGGGAGACCTAGGTGAGAAGATTGCTTCAGTTCACGGGTTCAAGGCCAGCCCGGGCAACTTCACAAGACCTCATCTCTAAAATAAAAATTGAAAAATTAGCTGGGCATGGTAGCGCCTGTAGTTCCAGCTAATCAGAAGGCTGAGGTGGAAGGATTACTGGAGTCCAGCAGGTCAATCCTGGGCTGGCAGTGAGCATGCCACTGCACTCCAGCCTGGGTGATGGAGTGAGACTCCAACTCAAAAAAAAAAAGGTGGGGAGGGTTTTAAGTTCCTTCCCTGTTTGTAGCCTTGTGCATATAAGCTATGATTGTGTTCAAATTGACACCTTCAGAACACACTTTTCAAGATTTCATGGCCTTCAGTAGCAGCTCAAAGTGTCTAAACCCTCAAAATAAAGTTCTGTGATTTTTAAAGTGAATTCATTATCCACAAATTGTTTCCCAGGAATGAACAATTGAGAGGAAATTGCAGATGCACAGGTTAGAGTGAATGACTGTTCTTCATTTTCCAATTAGTCCTGTGTGTGTATGTGAGTGCATGAGTTCATCCGTCAGTGCTTCTCCCGCATCTGTTTTCTTTGTGTCTCCACAGGAACATTAAGGGTAGCCTTATCTCTCTGCAGTGGTGAAGGTTTTTGGTGAGACATCCTAATTCTGGAGAATGCTTATTGGTCCAACTCTGAAACCTTGTGTTGACAACAGACTATCTTCGGGGATTATATTTAAATGACAGGTGTAGAGTAGATTCTGAGTGGCAGTGGCCTTGACTTGCCAGAAGTGTGTGGACATTGAGTTTAGAATGAGAAGTTTTTGACTGGGAGAGATACCCGTGGGACTCACCCGCCAAGCACCTTAAACACATCTTGGCTCCAGGAAGCGGGGACTCCAAGGCCACCTACAGTGTCATGTTTACCTCCAGGACACAGCATGCTTATTCTTCTTCCCAAAATGTTTTCTGGTTCAAGTGGTTTAATTGCTTCTAAAATGTTGGCATACTCCATCAAAGTGGGATTGATTTTATGAGGAGTCATGAAATTTTCACCCTATTGACCTTGGACCACAGATACTAATAACAAAAGAACTGTCAATCATGAATCCATCAATTGTCATCAAATTTAAAATGTCATACAACCAATCTCAACACATAGCCATTTTTTACAAAGTTGAAATTAATTCATTATTATTTGGATGGGTGATAATTTCAAATTTTTCACTTCAAATTCAGTGTTATTGTGATGGATGAAGAATAAGAATGATTTGTGGTCATGCCATCTTCTGTTGACCAGGACAGATCTCTTTAGGGAAAGCTGCTTCAGGACTTCAGGAAGGCTGATGGCATCCATGGAACACAGCCTGGAGATGCTGAGAACCACTGCCACCAGTGACTTCTGCTCTTGTGCCAGGACCTTTGGAAAAGCAAGCATCCTAGTGGTGGATGGATTTCAGTTAAAAACTGGATCAGGTAGAGACTTCCAGTATAGCCTGGTACTGTCCACCATTCCCATTACCCACTGGGGGTCTTACAACATATCACCCATGGATGAGGAAGGACTGCTTTTAGAGATAAAAGTAAATTTAGAGTTTGTGTCAGTTGCTTTGTTTCACAGATAAAGGAATTTAGATCTGTCTAGAATGGGTAACTGACATGCTGAGCATGGCATAATTAGTTATCAAAACACAATATAAATGTCAATGCAGTAGACTAAATTTTTAGAAATTAGAATTATATGATAAGGAAACCCCATAAGCTCGATTAAACAAAATAACAAAATAGATACAAATTTTTGTCAAATATATGAAAAATACAGTTTGTTGTTTTTAATTTACAAGACACATTGATCATAATGAATATCATTTCAACATAAAAATGGTTAAGGTATATAAACGGTAAATTTGAAAAAGAAGAAAAAACACATACACATTTGTTTCCACAAGTGATAATGGGCATTAAAATAATGTTTAGTATTTCATCTTTAGTATTTCATATTGGTAGTGAGTTTTATATTCCAGGTTTTATACTCCAAGCCTAATATTCAAAAATCAATTAATGCAATCCATCATATAAACAAGCTTATATCAACAAATACAGAAAAGGAATTTGACAAAACCCATTTACAATTAAAACTCTTAGGCAACTAGGAATAGAGGAGGAAGTCCTCAACTTGAAAAACATTGTCTGCAAAAAACCGACAGCCAACATCATACTAATTGTGAGAGACTGGAAACTTCCCATCATGATTAGGAATAAATCACAACGTCTTCTCCCAGCATGCCATCAGTATCATATTGGAATTTCTATCTGATATAAGAAAATAAATAAGAAGTATGCAGATTGGGAAGAAAAAAACAAACAAAATGTAATGTTACCTATGTAGAAAACCTGAAAGAATCAACAAAAACTTTCCAAAACTAATAAACAATTATAGAAAAGTTGCAAGACACAAGATTAATATATGTCAACTGCTTTCTTATATTCCAGGAACAAATGATCAGATTTTTAATTAAAAAATGACTATTGTATTACTACCAAAAATTAAATAACAGGTATAAATTTAATAAAAATGTGTAAGTTCTTTATAAGCACAACTACAAAAGGTTGATTAAATAACTCAAAGAAGAAAAGAAATGAAAAGATATTCCATGCTTACAGATGTAGGGACTCAATACTGTTAAGACACCAATTCTTCTTCACTTGATTTCTAGATTCAAAGCAATCCCAATCTAATCCCAGCAAATTACATTGTGAATGTTGTAAAGCCAATGCTAAAGTTTACATGGAGAGGTAAAAGACTCAGAATAACTAACATAATATCAAAGAAAAATGGCAAAGTCAAAGGATGAGTACTACCCACCTTTGATATCAACAAAAACACAGTAATTGAGACAGTGGATACCGGCAGGTAGATATACAGACAGGTTGACAAAACAGGACAGAGAACCCAGAAACACACCCACATGGGCACTGTTGCCCAATCCTTGATGAACGAGGGGAAAGCACTCTGTAGAGGAAGCACAGTCTTTTCAACAAATGATGCTGGAACTACTGGAGGTTCACAGGCCCAAGACAATGACAAAAAGCAAACAAGACAAGACTGAATTAAGACACTCATCTTGTATGATTTTGCAAAAATTAATTCTAAACAGATCATAGACTTGAGTGTAAAATGCAAAACTGAAAACCTCCCAGAAGATCACCTATGAGAAAAACTAGGTGACGTTGGATTTAGCAATAGCTTTTTAGATAAAATACCCAAAGTATAACCCATGGAAACAAATGCTAACTTGCATTTTTCTCTGCAAAAGACATTGTTAAAGTAACAAAAATACAAGCAACAGAATGAAAAAAAAATTCAAGTTATATACCTATTTGAATTTGTACTCAAAATATCCAAATACCTCTTATAATTCATCAATAAGAAAACAAGCAACCCAATTAAAAACTGGGCAAATGATCTGAACAAACCCTTCACCAAAGAAGTAGGGATATGAAAAGGTGCTCTACATCATATGTTCATGGAAACACAAATTAACACAACAATGAGGTACACTACAAAGCTCTCAGCATGGATAGAATCCAAAATTCTGATACCAAACTGTGGTGAGTAAGCAAAGCAACAGGAACTCTCATCCGCTGATGGCAGGAGAGAAAATGGTGCAGCCACTGTGGAAGACGGTTGGACAGTGTCTTACTCTTGCCATACTCCTAACATACTTTTACCATAGGATGCAGAGACTATGCACCTAGGTATGTAGCCAAAGGTGCTGAAAACCTGTTTCCACACAAAAACCCTCACACAGGTGTTTATAGTGGCTTTATTCATAATAGTCAGCACATGGGAACAGCCAAGAGGCCTTTCAGTGGGTGAATGGATCAATAAACTGTGGATCATCCAGACAGTGGAGAATGATTCAGTGCTAAGAAGAAATGAGCTGCCAATCCATGGGTAGCATAGAGAAACCATAAATGCATGTTCCTAAGTGAGAGAAGCCAATCTGTAAAGGCCACATGCTGCATGATTCCAACTTGCTTCACATAATCATGGACTCTGTTTGATGATGATGTGTGGGTGAGGGTTCATCGAGCGTAAGAGGTGCATCTACTGCTAAGGCTGTGGGAGGTAGGAGGTTGTGAACTCGTGTTGGGAGGAGACAGATGGGGACCTTCTGTGTAGCCACAGTTTGCTGTGAACCTAAAACCACTCTAGCAAATAGATTCTGTCTTCAACTACAATGAAACCAGAGTGAGGATGTGACAGGCTGCTTCTGATGCACTTAAAAATTGGTAAAACTTTTCTGGATAGTTATTTAAAACATGAATTGGAATTTTTGAATGTTATTTCTTTCAAACTGATCATTTTTTCCCCCACATGTTATCTAAAGAAAAACATTGTGGATGGCATCCTTTTATGAATAAAAAAATAAATATTTAAATAGTATTCAATGTTCCATAATTGACATCATTTAAGCTAATAATTTTACCCCCACATGATGGAATATTATATAGCAATGAAAATGCACTTTAGAAATATGTGTTCCTCAATTGCTTGGAATACTTTCAATAGGATTGGCATCAGCTCCTCCTTGTATATTTTGTAGAACTCTGCTGGAAAGCCATCTGGTCCAGGACTTTTTGGGGGGATAGTTTTCTGATGATAGAGTCAATTTCCTGGGTTGTTATTGGTCTGTTTAATGTCTCAATTTCTTCTTGTTTCAACCTTGGGAGATTGTGTGATGTCAGAAAGTCCTCTATTTCATTTAGGTTTTCAAGGTTTTTTCCATACAAGTGTACATAGCAATCTCTGATAATTTTTGGTATTTCTTCAGGATCCACTGTAATTTGATCTTTTGCATTTCTGATCGTGTATATTTGGGCTATTTCCCTTCTCTTTTTCTTGGTCAATCTAATGAGGCATCCATCAGTCTTGTCTATCCTTTCATGAAAAAATGCTCAGCCTCACTAATCATCAAAGAAATGCAAATTAAAACCACACTGAGATACCACCCCACTCCAGTCAGGATGGCTATCATCAATAACTCAAAAAACAACAGATGCTGGAGAAGATGCAGCAAAAACTTCTACACTGTTGGTGAGACTGTAAATTAATAAAACCTCTGTGGAAAACAGTATGGCCATTCCTGAAAGATCTAAAAATCGACCTTTCATATAACCCAGCAATCGTTCTTTTGGGAATACCCAGAGGAGCTCAAATCATTGTACAAAAAAGATAAGTGGGCATGCATGTTTATTGCAGCACTATCCACAATAGCAAAAACATGGAAACAATCATGCTGCCCATCAAAAGTAGACTGGTTAAAAAAAATCTGGCACATATACACAAGGGAATATTGCACAGCCATAAAGAAGAATACAACTATGAACTTCACAGCTTGGATGAATTTAGAGTCGGTCATACTCAGTGATCTATCACAGAAACAAAGAACTGATTGCCACATGCTCTCACTCATAAGTGGGCCCTGAACAATTATCATAATGCTATAAGAAAGGGATTGGCAATAGTGGGGAACTGCCAGGATGGGGCATACCTCATCAGTAAGGGTATTTGATCTCAAACAAGGTGAAGTGCAGACCAAAGGGAGACCCAAACTTTACCTGTACAATGACCATTTGTATACCCAACCCTGAATTGTACTCTACATCTTTAAAAAAAAAAAAAAAAATATATATATCCATTCAACTCCATAGGACATTGTCACACTATAGTTTGAAGGGGAAAATACCATAAAGCATCATGCAGAATACAGAATTGTGGAAATGAGCCTATCTCATTCACGTTCATTTATAATACATTTTAATGGATCATGTATTCAATCGACCAGTTTTACACCAGAGTATATGCCTATTCACAGTGGCCATGGCTATTGCAAATCTGATATTTCTGAACTTTGAATTGAGACCCCTGACTCTTCTACCCTGTTTTCTGGGCTTTTCTACTTTTCCTTCTGACTCTGGCCTCATTCAATCCTACAGTAAGTGCATATGTCTAGCTGTTCTTCCTCCCCAGAAGGACTGACACCCAGAGCAAAAGTTGACCAGAGAAGTGTGTCAGCCATCTCCTCCTCCTGCTTTTCCTTGGCATAAACCCAAGAGACCATTCAAGCCTTCCCATCACATCAGCTCGCCACGTTGCTCACCTGTTGACCAGAAATCATTTGCTTAGATTTGTCTCTGGTATTTTTCTTCTGGGAACTTCTTCTAGGAACTTCACTCTCCCTCCTGTGATTTGTAAATCAGTATGCATCTCAGCTGATTGTATTACAATATTTTTTTCTTTCAGATACTTTCCTATTGGGATGTCCTCTTCAGTAATGCCAGAAAATGTATGAAGTATTCTGGGAGGCCCTGGCACTGCATTTGTCTTCAGCTAGAGTCCCTCATCATGCAGGGTGTCAGCTTGACTCCTGGTGAGGAGTCTCCTGCTTTCCACTCACCACGAGAAGCTCCATCCTGAAGGTGGAACTTCTTTTTGTTTGCTTACTGCCTTATTAAAATTAAGCTTGCTTCCCCGGTCCAAATTCCTCTGAGAAAACACTTGATCACTCTCTGCTATTTTAGTTGTTTTCTTTTTAAATAATGTCTCTTTGTGTTTTACCTTTTGTTTTTATTTTTCTTCTCTCATACAGTCCAGAGAGCCTGTGTTTTTCTTCAAATTTGCTCTCTTTATTTTATAAAATCCCACTAAGGTACATAGCATTCCCTTTGCAGCTAGTCTGAGATATCTAATTTAAAATGCATTGCTCTAAATTTTATCTTGCATAATTTTTAATATAGAAATTATTTTCCATAAAACAAAGTTCAAATGTTTCCTATTCATCACAAGGAAAGTATGCGACCATATCTTTAAGTGAGAACAACAGACCAGAAGAACAGAAGTGTACACCATAAAGAAAATCACATCTTAATTGAGGAAACAGACAGCAGAAAAATAAAAGGAACTTGTGCAAAGAAGCTCATGGAATTGCCAGACCACGGGTCTCCACCTTTTCCCAAGCTCTCTCTCTACCCACTGAATGTTTACATCGACTGAACCATAAACAAAGATGTCTTCGACTTTGAGTACTGTGAGAGTAAAAGGAAGTACTTGTAGATTTTGCATTTTTGCTGTTGATGTTGTTCTTGAATCAGAGTCTCACTCTGTGGCCCAAGCTGGAGTCAGTGGCACAATCTGGGCTCACTGCAGCCACCACCTCTTGGGATTGGGCAATTTTCCTGTTTCAGCCTCCTGAATTGCTGAGACTACAAGATTGCACCACCAGGCCAGCTAATTATTTTGTGTGTGTGTGTGTGTGTGTGTGTGTGTGTGTGTGTGTGGAGACAAGGTCTTGCTGTGTTTCCAGGCTGGTATAATACTCCTGGCCTCAGGTAATTCTTCCACCTTTGGCCCCACAAAGTGCTGGGATAACAGGTGTGAGCCACCGTGCCTGGCCCAATTTTGTATTTTGACATCTGTTACAGGAACCTTGGACAGGGCAACAAAGCCACATTTTCTCTAACTACTTTCAGACCTATTTCACATAATCATTATGAGTGTTAAACGAAATCATATTTAGTTAATGAAAAAGTGCTCTGTGCATGCAAAATGTATGATAAAAACTTTGGTAATATCATTAGCAAGTCAATGCTGATAAGACTGAAAAACTGATTGGATACAAAGCCAGTTAGGGACTGGGAACATCACGGATTTCCCCAATTCTGGAATGGAACTTTTGAGAGGCAAAACGTCACTCAGGCACTCTGAGCTTTTTTGGGAGAAGTTGTGAACTATATCTTCCTCACAGATGCTACTCTGCGTCAGCATGCCTGTCGGGACTGTCTCTATGCCCACCAAGTCATGGAAGGCTGCTGCAAGACTGGTGTTCCTCCATAACTTGATCAATGGTTCTGCAGCCATGTAACTGATTGCACATCAGATGGGATAGATGTCTTTGATTAATCTCCTTCTGGTAGATTTAAAAGACGGAAAGCCCCCAAGGATCCCTGTTTGCTCTTCTTCTTTGCAGAGATCAGAGACAAATAGTTCCTTCCTGTGATGTTCTTGTCTTGTGTAACGACGGTTTGTAGGAGAAAGTCCCTGAAGTAAACAGTACTGAAACATTGTTCTAAAAGAGTAAAGCCTCTCTAATGATCTGACCCCAGGAGTGCATGGATTTGCAGGCTGCATTGATGGAACCAGGCTTGGGATGCTCAAAATAATGCTCAGAACCAGAATGAAAGTAAATAAATAAGCAAAAATGGAGATGGTTGTAAAATCAAGATTGCATCAATATTTTAATATAAACATAAAAGAACTATAGGTCAGACATTAGGATGCATGTATATGTGTGTATATATACACACTGATTATATACATAATATATTATGCATATGCACACATTATATATATATATATGTTTATATGTATACACACACATATAAAGCATCTATTGAAATTAGAGATGAAATGCATAGTGTGTATTTATGGGCCCTGAGGGCATATTGCCCTGGGTAAATGGGACTATTATGAACAAAGAAAGCCAGAGAAAAGAGAAATCAACATGTAGGTACAATGAGATAGTAAAATGGACGGTTGCAAACACTTTCCAATGTATCACGTTAACACTTGTAGCAACAGAATTTTTTCCTCTGCTACATCAGGAAGTTGTCCCATGTCAGTTCTCATTCTCCAAGAAGAAAACTTCATCTGGCTGTCATAATAATCTCTTTGGATCAGTGAATTATTTACAACTTAATCTAACAAAGCACTCATTTCATTTCCAGTCCAAGGCTGGTAAGGATGTGCACATCTGAGTCTCAGACTGGGACCACTGGGTAGTCTCTTAACACAGTTACAGTGATCCACAGATTACCAATAAATCCAAAGATGACAGATCAAGGGCTACCCATGACAGCACCCTTCTGTCCAACTGCCCTGCCCTCCAGAGTGGAATGAACTGGAATCAAATGCCTGCCAGTTGCCTCTTGGCAGATGTTTGCTCTGTCAGGAGAACGGACATCCCATGCACCTCCCAAACTAGCTTTCCTCATGGGAACATTTGAGTGGAGGAGGGTCTACAAGTAATCTTTGTAAAAACAGATGCACTTGTGGAATTCACCGGGAATTTGACAGATGCCAGCTCACCAAGCACTGCTAAATCCAAACTTGAAAATACTTCAGGAAGAAAATTGTTAATTGCAGAAATTCTTGGCACCACTTGAAGTGATACATTACTCCATAAGTAAGCCCACCATAAACCAACTTACCTTAAAACTCTTTCTAAGTGCCATTTGAAATGGGGTCCTGTGCATTGAAGAAAGAGCCGGGAAATTTTGAGTTTAAGAAAGTATGAGAGATTTCTTCACCCTGGGGGTTCTGAGAGCCTCTCATACACTAACTGCATCATGATCTGCAAAAGTCACCTCACATGTGACTGTGTTGTGAACTTGTCAATTACTACCTTAGTGATTTCACCAGGTCATTAATCAAAGTGGATTTACTCTAGACTCCAGCCAACCATTTGTGCCTTACCATTGTCTGTGACCACGGCATATTTTACAAAAGGGTTCAGAGGATCCTGGTGAGTCTTTCCCACATTACCACAACCCTCACTGGTTTGGGTGAGCCTGTCCATCACTGCCTGGGGTGAAAGAAACTTTTCTCTCTCCTTTTCTTTCCAGCTGCACTCACAGTTGGGTGAGACAGTGTGTTCTATGTGTCCTACAAACTTCTCTAACTGGCCTGTCAAGTCCTTAGCATGTATCTCTAATGTGGATTGTGCTGTAGATTTTTACCAAAACGTCAGGGTATATGTTTGGACTTCTAGAACACAGCCAGCTAGGGTTTATGCATGATTGATTCTTTCATTATTTAGCAATAATTTATTTCAATTAAGTCACAAATCAAGGATAATTTTTTTCCAGATTTGCCCATGTGAGGGTTAAATAGAAAAATTGTGAACCACATTTTGCTTCTAGAAAAGTCTTTTTCTTCACTCGGTTCCATAAAATATAGGAATAGCATCATTATTTTTTTACCTGTGAATTTTATTTCCCTTTTGCTGCTTGTGTGTGTGTATGTGTGTGTGTGTGTTTGTGTGTGTGTGTGTGTGTGTGTGTGTTTAATCTTCCTATGTGTCATATATTAGAGAGTTGGTGCAATTGTGTTGTCCTTGGGCCTGGATCAGCCGTGCTTTCTATGGCTATAAAACAAAGCTTCTGGAGGAACCCAGATACTCTCTGCTCACAAGTTCCTGCTACCATCCAGGCAGCTGCCTCTGACAGTTTGATCTATGGTATGTTTCATGATCTAC
>NW_007014146.1:0-759 GCF_000164805.1 Carlito syrichta
TTTGTTCCGGGAATCTGGCTTAGTTGTCCAGAGGAACATAAGGGATTCTCCTACCAGATACCCGTTTACAACTAACAAGAGGATCAGAAAGTTCCTGTGGTTCTGTAATGACAGATTTAGCGTATCCACGGAGCATGTAGCTCTGAAAAATGGAGGGATCCTGAAACCCAGATTGGTGATTAAAACTTATCAAGAGGCCCAGTAGATTCCGGTTTAGGAGAACACGTGGAACTGGATTTCCTTTTCGTTCTCAGCAGGATGCCCTGATTTTCCCTGTTGATGTGAATTCCAAACTCTGTGTACAAAAAGACAGATGTCCAGAATTTTCCTAGGGACGTGGAATCCATGATTCTTGGTTACATTTAAAAATACGTACTAAACATGTGGCAACTTTGAAACACTTTCCCCCTCTCAAACAAAAAAGAGTAATGGAAGTGGAAGGATACAGGGTTCACCTTAAGACCACAGTTACATCTAAATATGGCAAGAAGATTCTCTTTGTGCTGGAATCTGGCCTTACTTTTTCTGAGGAACCTAATGAACTTGGAGTGCCCGATACCCGTTTACAACTTTCAAGAGGACCAGAATGTTGCTAGAGTCCTGAAATGACGGGCTCATAATATCCGCATGCTATATTGCTCCAAAATATTTGGGGAACTCGAGCCCTGTTTCTTGTTTCTCCCATAGCAGACACCCTGCAAATTTTATGGATAGAGGACTCGTACAACAAAGACTCTTTATTCTGTTTTAGTTAGAGGC
>NW_007014147.1:0-793 GCF_000164805.1 Carlito syrichta
ACAGGAGTACTCATATACAGGTAACTGCACGGCTGTTGCTAAAAATAAGGAATCTGTGTTCTACGAGTCCTCAGTCCTGAAAATCTACAGGGCACCTTGCTGAGGGCTAAAGAAGAATCAGGGATTCGAGGCATAAATATGGGTAACAGCAATCTTCATTAACAGGAAACTACATGGCCTCTTGCTAATAAAAGAGAAGAAATCGGTTTTCCATGGTTCCTCTATCAAAACCTCTACATGACTTCTTACTAAGGGCTAAACAAGAATCAAGGTTTCGAAACAGAAATCAAGGGAAAGAGAGTCCTCACATACAGGACACTACATTACCTACAACTAATTACGAATAAAGAATCATTGTTGTTCACCGCCTCAGTCTAGAAAATTCCCAGGTTGTCTGCTATGGGAAAAACAAGAAACAGATCTTCGAGTTCCCAAATGTTTCTGAGAAATTTAGCATTTGGATATTATGAATCGGTCATTTCAGGACTCCAGCAACATTCTGTTCCTCTTAAAAGTTGTAAATGATATTGGAAACTCCAAGTCCGTTAGGTTCCTCAGAACAACTAAGCCCTGATTCCAGGACAAAAAGAATCTTCTTGCCATATTTTGATATAACTCTGGTCTTTAGGTAAACCGTGTAATCCTTTCCCTTCCCTGTCTCTTTATATTTTGATAAAGGACAAGGGTTTTTCACTTGCCAAAGGTTTACTACGTACTTTTAATGGCAACCAGGAATCTGGAATTCACTAACCTAGGAAACTTTTGGGCATCTGTCTTTGGATATACTGAATTT
>NW_007014148.1:0-438 GCF_000164805.1 Carlito syrichta
CACCTCAGCCTCCCAAAGGCGCGGGATTACAGGCTGAGCCACCGAGCCCGGCTGAGATGGCCCTAATTTAAGGCAAGTAGGATCAGTCGGCAATAATAAGACGAGTGGGATCAGACGGCACTAATAAAGCAAGTAGTATCATACAGCACTAGTAAGGCATGCTGTATCTGACGGCAATAATAAGGCAAGTATTATCAGATGGCACTAATAAGGCAAGGAGTATCAGACCGCACTAACAAGGCAAGGAGTATCAGACGGCACAAATAAAGCAAGGAGTTTCAGATGGCGCTAATAAGGCAAATAGTATGAGACGGCATTAATAAAGCAAGTAGTATCAGAAGACACTAATAAGGCAAGGGGTATCAGACGGCACTAAGACGGCAAGTAATATAAGACGGCACTATTAAGGCCAGGAGGATCAGACGGCACTAATGAGGC
>NW_007014149.1:0-360 GCF_000164805.1 Carlito syrichta
CAACCTCTTTGGAAGGCAGTGTGGCGATTTCTGAAAGAACTAGAAATTGACCTTCCATATAACCCAGCAATTCCCTTATTGGGAATATACCTGGAGGAACTAAAATCGTTCTACAAAAAAAGATACCTGCACACATATGTTTGTTGCAGCTCTATTCACAATAGCAAAAACATGGAACCAACATGTTGCCCACGAAGCTGTACTGGATAAAAAAAATGTGGTACAAATAAACAACGGAATATTATGCAGTCATAAAGAAGGACAAACATATGGACTTTGCAGCAACTTGGATGGCTTTACAGTCGATCATACTCAGTGATCTATCACAGAAACAAAGAACAGAGTACCATATGTTTTCAC
>NW_007014150.1:0-1371 GCF_000164805.1 Carlito syrichta
TGATTGATGAGTGGGATGCTTAGGGACATACAGTAGCTTGTGTAATCAAACGCTTTTCTCATATTTTTATCAAATTATGATTTTAAGTATACTTTAGTTTGGGTTTTTAGTGTTTGATGATTTAGTATTTAGTGTTTTATCAGTAGACAAAAATGTTGAAAGCTAGACTGAAAGATTTAACTGCTAATCAATAAAGTTAAACCCTCACTTTTACTTTTTAGCCTGAAATACATTTTAAGTATTATCTGTTGTTCCAAAGACTGTTACTGTTTTAAAGTAATTTGACTGTTTGAAATCAAGACTGAATTGTTCTGAATTACTTCTTTTGCAAATTACCAGACCTCCTGTGTTTGTGTTGCCCTATTCCCCTTTAAGGGAATTAAAAAATTTCCAAGTAGACACCTTCCTGAAGTGAAAACTCCTAAGATGGGCTTATCAGAGTCTTGATTTGGTGACTTTCTTTTTCTTGTTAAATACCTTGTTACCTTGTGAGCTGTGAATGTTGCCGGTAGTTCTTTCACTGATCTTAGGGTCAGGACCACCTGTGTTTTCATTTCTTGTTTCTTTCTTTCTTCCTTTCTTTCTTTCTTTCTTTCTTTCTTTCTTTCTTTCTTTCTTTCTTTCTTTCTTCCATCCATCTCAATATGTTTTCATTTCTTGTTTTTTTCTTTCCTTCTTTCTTCCTTCCTTCCTTCCTTCCTTCCTTCCTTCCTTCCTTCCTTCCTTCCTTCCTTCCTTCCTTCCATCTAAATATGTTGCCCAGGCTGGTCCCATTTCCAATAACATCCCCTTAGAGATACATTCCAATTATAGACCTAATGTTTAATATTTACTTATAAGTCAATAGTGTGTGACATTTGCATTTTAAGGTGGTCAGTGGGAAATTCTTTGCTGTTATCTTTTTAGGAAAAAATCTGGTTTTCTCAGTGTACCTTAATTTCTCCATCTTTAGAGTGGGATTAATATAGGTAAAGGTACTTGAATTTAGTAAACTATTTATTAGACTATTATGAATGTGTTTTTTATTAATTGCAGTTAGATTTAGAAATACCATTTTACTTTTCATATGAAAGTAAGATTGCATAAACATTTCATTCACTTATTAATTAGAAGATTTAACTTTTGAGAAAAACCACTTAAAAGGTAAAACAAGTAATAGAGTACATCTGTTTGCAGCATATAAATTCTTACTCAGCTTAAACCTATAGGATTCCAAGTTGGTGTTGTTAATGAAATTACACTGTATAAGTTCATAAACCATCCACGGGCTTCCCCAACTCGCATTGTGCCTGAAGTCAGTGGGTCAGTAAGCAAAGGGTGTGGAGGATGCCCCTGATCATGTCTTTGATTATATAATGGTTTGATTTGCTA
>NW_007014151.1:0-943 GCF_000164805.1 Carlito syrichta
CAGCCTGCAAATGAGCTGACTGGTCAGCTGACTTAACTAGTCGACCTGTGAGTGAGCTAACTGGTCAGACGAGTTTAGTCAGCTGGCGAGTGAGCCGACTGGTCAGAAGAATTAACAAGTCGGCTGGCAAGTGAGCCGACTGGTGAGCCAACTTAGCTAATTGGCTGGCGAGTGAGCCGACTGGTGAGCTGCCTTAACTAGTCGGTCGGCGAGTGAGCCAATTGGTGAGCTTACTTAACTAGTCGGCTGGCGAGAAAGGCAAGTAGTTAGCTGCCTGTTGGCTTGCGAGTGAGCTGACTAATTTGATGAATGGTAGGCAGGCGAGTGAGCTGACTAGTTAGCTTACCTGGTGGAAAGTGAGTGAACCCACTAATTAACTGACCAGCTAGCTAATTTGCTAGCCAACTAGAAAGCTAAGTAACTAGCTGATTTGCTAGCTGACTTAACTTGCTAGCGGACTAGCTAGCTGGATATGTAGCTGACATATCTAGCTAGCAAACAAGCTATCTAGCTGTCTAGCCAGCTGACTCAATTGCCTATCTACCTAGCTAGACAGCAGCCTAGCCAGTTGACTTAACTAGCTGACAAGGAAGTAGCAAGCTGGCTTTCCAGCAGAGTTAACTAGCTACCTAGCTAGACAGCTGGATAGCCAGCTGAGTTAACTAGCTGACATAACTAGATGATGGATGGCTAGGCAGCTGACTTAACTAGCTACCTACTTACATAGCCTGCTGGCTTGTCAACTGACTTAACTACCTAACTGCCTAGCTAACCTGCTGGCCAGCGAGCTGACTTAACTAGGTGACGTAGCTAGTTAGCCAACTGGCTAGCCAGCTGACTTAACCAGCTAGATAGCTAGTTAGCTTAATCCTTATCTAACATTCTTGCTAGCTTTCTTAATTATCTGACTTAACTCCTTAGCTCACAAGCTAGCTAGCTGACT
>NW_007014152.1:0-312 GCF_000164805.1 Carlito syrichta
CTTCCATCTTTTTAATTTCCTCTCCATTCCTTACCTTTGAATTCCTCTCCATTCCATTCCGTTCAACTCCATTCCATTCCTCTCCATTCCATTCGATTCCACTCCATTCCATTCCATTCCTCTCCATTCCATTCTATTCCATTCCCTTCCATTCCTATTCATTTAATTCCTCTCTATTCCACTCTTCTCCACTTTATTCCATTGCACTCCATTTCATTTCACTCGTCTTTATGACTCTCCAAGCAATTTCCTTCCATTCCATTCTTCACCATTGCATTTCACTCCATTCCATTCCTCTCCATTCCATTAATC
>NW_007014153.1:0-732 GCF_000164805.1 Carlito syrichta
GTCCCCTGGACAAGCGACCACTGAGGAACGGGTGGGTTACAATAAAGCCTGTAGTCACAGGTCGTTATTGTAGACCCGGATTCTTCTGGAGAATCGAGGAGGTTAAGGGCAACCCGGTACCGGGATTTTTGACAAGAAGTTACCCAAAACTGGAGGGAGGGAAGGCTTGAAATCTCTAGCGGCCGAGGGAAAACCGATGGGGGTCCGCTGCGGTCATAAAGACCTAGGCGGGGTGTGGCCCCCCCCTTGCCCAGGGCTGAAGGAGCTGCCGGACTATCAACGGTCAGTTTCCCCGGTTGTCCCAGGCAAGGTTTTAGGTTTTCAGTGTGGGGACACTTACCAAACCGAAGGCCAGTGGTGGATGTAGCGTTGGCGTTCAGGAGAATGGGCAAATGCCTTAAGGGGTGAGTCCCACCGGCGTTGAGCCGGGGTCCTGCCTTAGGGCGAGAGAATACCTGACCGAGTCACACAGCACCAATGAAAGACAGTGGCATGCAGTGATACTCAACACCCTTTAAGGCCAAGAGATTTAAAGGGAGTGAGTGCAGTGGCTACAGAACCTGAGAATCAGATTGCAGCATGGAGTGTAGGGGTGTGGCAGGTTTTATAGAAATTTAAAGCGACCTGTCGGTTACCTATTGGTCGGCAGGTGAGGTATTTTTGGGATTGGCAGGGGTTTCGCGGGCACGGGAACGGTGGGCTTTGTTGTGGAAGAAGAACCCGGAGAGCCTT
>NW_007014154.1:0-572 GCF_000164805.1 Carlito syrichta
AATGTGGGGATGAAACTGCTGGGCTGCAGCAAGGACAAAATGGAGTAGCAGCTCTGGAGAGGGCTCTGGTGACATTTGAGTGAGGAATGAGAACAGAAAAGGACAGATCAAGGGCTCCTGAGTCATGGGATATTTCTATGTGGCCTGGTGGCAGGGTCAGTTCTTCTTTGACTCATTTCAAAACCTGAAGTTTTCTCTAAGAATACTCTTGGAATCTGCTGGTAGACTCTGAAGATCTTCAGAACTTCCCAGAGATGTTCTGCTGAGCTTGTAAAGTCTGCTAACCTTGGTGACTCTACTCAGTAGGACATTTTTATGAGGCTGCTGTCTCTCAATCCAGTTGAGTAGATTTTAACGCATGGACATGTGACTTCTAGTGCACACACTCATTTAAAGCCTGGAATGCATACACTCAGGAGGTGTTTTGTGGGTGTATGTTTGTCAATAGATTTTCTAAAGGGATTTCTAGTAGGCAAGTGTTTATCTTTAATAATGTAGGTGGTTGAAAACATGAAAACATGGACAATAGTGCACTGGTGTAAATTTCAAACATTCTTGGAAGACTCAAACAC
>NW_007014155.1:0-961 GCF_000164805.1 Carlito syrichta
GCCCTTACCTGTCTCCCATAACTCACACAAACATCCCTTCCCAAAAGATACATATTTCAACATTTTGAAGTACTCATTCTGGAAACAAGGTCTCATAGTGACATTCTTTAAGAACAAATATTTTCATTACATTATATTATCGAACATAAATAGGTAAAAACATGAGTTAGGTTAAATACATGTGTTGTACATGTTTTCATTGATAGCCATATTTTTTCATATAGAAGTATCTCACTTTGGGAGAAATCTACCATCAAGTGAAGAAATTCAGAATTGGGAGATATTTTGTGACACTCAAGTTGGATGTATCTACTCACTGCTTAAATAGAATTTATATTTGGGATTTATAGATGGCTATAGTCTTCTTTGTAGAAAAACATCCACAGCAAGTATTTAGATTTGGGTTGAACCAAATCACATTAGACTTCACAAGATCTGGTCTTTTCTCTACCCCCCCACTCCCCACTTTATGCATTTATTTTCGTTTACCAAGTCCTGTTCCAAGGACAGACGTCTAGCTATATTTTGCTGTTATTCATTGTCAGCAGTATCTGTTTCATATGTGGTCACAAATACTTTTAGTTGACCCATGTTGAGTGTGACTTCTCCCATTCTATGATCTATCCAATTCTCATCACAGTGTGGGGCCATCTGGTGCTGAAGCTCTCCTCTTTTATGTTGCCTTTTTTTAATTAATCAATATTTTTCATTATGGTTTTGTGGGGTACAGTTAAGGGTTAGGTGTACAATTACGTTTCATTCAGGCACCCTGTTGATAAGAGGTGTTTTTCTATCCCCAGACAGATATTTGCTACTGTTAATCCCACCCGCCCCATAGTTTCCCAGTACTGTCAGTCATTTTCTTATACTTTTACATTGGATATTCAAGGTCCATTATATGAGTGAGAACATGTGATACTCGGATCTTTGTTTCTGTGAGAGGTCACTCAGTATTATAGAC
>NW_007014155.1:2315-3139 GCF_000164805.1 Carlito syrichta
ATTGAATTTGTAGATTGCCTTAGGTAAGATGGACATCTTAACAATGTTGATTCTTCCAATCCATGAGCATGGGATATTCTTCCACTTGTTCGTGTCTTCTCTGATTTCTTTGAGCAGTGTTTTGTAATTTTCATTGTAAAGATCTTTCACATCTCTGGTTAGGATGATGCCAAGGTATTTCATTTTTTTTGTGGCCATTGTGAATGCAATTGTGTTTTTTATTTGGGTTTCTGTTTGTTTATTATTGGTGTAGAGAAATGTGATTGTCTTTTGTACATTTATTTTGTATCCTGAGACTTTGCCAAAGGCCTTTATCAATGTAGGGAGGCATTTGACAGATTCTCTTGGGTTTTCAAGGTACACAAACATATCATCTGCATAGAGAGATAACTTGACTTCCTCTTTTCCTATTTGAATACCTCTGATTGCCTCCTCTTTTCTGATTGCTCTAGCCAGGACTTCCAATACTATGTTGAACAAGAGGGGTGAGAGTGGGCATCCTTGTCTGGTTCCAGTTTTCAGGGGAATTGGTTCCAATTTTTGTCCATTTAGGAGTATGCTGGCTGTGGGTTTCTCGTAGATGGCTTTTACTATTTTCAGGTATGTTCCCCGTATGCCTAGATGTTCAAGGGTTTTTATCAAGAAGGGGTGCTGGATTTTATCAAAAGCTTTTTCTGCATCTAATGATATGATCATGTGGTTTTTGTTTTGACATCTGTTGATATATTTAATTATATTTATGGTTTTACGGATGTTAAATGGGTCTTGCATCCCAGGAATGAAGCCTACTTGGTCATAGTGGATGATTTTTGAGATGTATTGCT
>NW_007014156.1:0-608 GCF_000164805.1 Carlito syrichta
CGTCATTGTACACCTACCCTTAACTGTACCCCACAAAACCATAATAAAAACTACTGATTAATGAAAAAATAAATAAATAAATAAATAAAAAACAGTTTCAAATGGTCTTTTTTCAAATCAAATATCTTTACAGAAATGGGACTATAACTGTACAATGTGGTAAATTTTCAGTGTCTAATGAATCATGAATGCTTGCCAAAACATGCAGATTTTGAAAGAAAAGTTTCACCTCTTTCTTGATTTACTACAGAGTAAATCACAGGTAAGTTGGTGTTGTATTTGGCCACAAAGTCAAGAATTAGACATACAAATTACCAAAAGAAAAATAGATATTATATCCCCTTCCCAGGGAAACATTGATCATGACCCTGAGAGGATTTGAAAGGTTTTCAAACAATTATGAAAGTTTTTACTCTAAGAATAGTTCCATGAAATCATTGTCATGTATGGAAAGAGAATTACATTCACTTAACAAGTTGACAGGAAGGTAGGCAAGCATGAGTGAATGAGGTTTGTATAAAGAATAAATAGGAGATACTGAACTAACACAAAATCCAAATACCCAAAAGGTTGTTTTAATTAGTTAAATATTTCTTGTTAGGTGAGTG
>NW_007014157.1:0-573 GCF_000164805.1 Carlito syrichta
CTAAGATTAGAAACTAAATTACCATAATAGTTTTGTCACCCTGCCCCTAGCCAGGCAGAACGTTTTCTTTTGTTTCGTTAATTACTGAAACTCTGTCTGCTTCAGCGCATGGCCGCCATCTTGGCAACCCTGCATTTCCTTGTTCAAGAGTGTGACAGCTACTATTTGATTTTTAGAGTAGACTTGTTAGGATAAAATATATACATATACACTCATAGTTGCGTAAATTTATGCTTGCTGTTTTATTTCCTTTTGCTACATTATTCAAGTGTAATAGTTACTATACGATTTATGAAAGAATTAATGATGAGGTATTAGCTTAATAGGATATAGCATAGTATTAAAGTCCAATAACTAGATCATATAAAAATTAAAGTTTAGACATATGAAACTCATATGAATTATAGTAAAGTTTGGTAGTTTAAGAATAAGTTTTAACTGAGTTATAAGGCATTACGTTAAATCATAATAGGTTAATAGTATAACTGACAGTTAAGTCATTTAAATAAACTTATAGATTATAGTATAGTGTTAAGTTGATGATATTAATGGTTAAAAAATATTGGGAGTCAG
>NW_007014158.1:0-474 GCF_000164805.1 Carlito syrichta
TATCACTGGTTTTTATCTCAGTGATAATTTACACACAGTGGCTATGTAAACCTGCAGGGAACAAAGACTTTTATAAAAGTAACCGCCTTGCTATAATAAGCTTGCTATTATAAATTCCCAGAATTAGTATATGATTTTCTACCCCACATTCACTGTATGTGGTTGCAGTATTCATATTTAAAACTTTGTTAAGTTTGGCTTTTGTTGTCCCATAATGACTATGTTATGTTATGTAAAGGTTAAGCAAACAAGCTTTCCTAAGCAAACCTTGGGCTGGATCGGTAAAGTAAAAGGGCTAATGTAACCCTTTGTCTGCCGGCTCAGGTTACTTCATAAGCAGGGACTGTATGGACCTAACTTATCTAACATTCCACTCGACCTATTACGTGGGTTTTTGTCAATCATGGGTAGCACCCACCAATACCAAGTGTTCCCGTACCCATTAGGAGAAATTACCCAATCATGTAAAATCAA
>NW_007014159.1:0-741 GCF_000164805.1 Carlito syrichta
CATACAATTTACCTCTTTAAACTTCTATTTTGTACTGTTTGGCTTAATTTCATTTTAAAACTGAGTAGCTAATATAAATGCTTTCTCATGTGAATGTGATTTAATATACTTATACAATTTTGAAAATGTCAATCATTAGTTTTGAGCAAATAAAAACAGTATTTATTCATTGTATGAATCTCCCATTTTTGTAGAATAAGATATTTATTTGTTATAACTTATGCCAGTGACTCTCAACTGAGGGCATTTTTATACCCCAGGAAACACGTGGCAATATCTGTAAACATTTTTTATTGTCATTATTGGAGAAGTTTCACTGGCATGTAGCAATCAGAGACCAGGGATGTATGTAAACATATTTCAATGCACAGGGTATCCCACATCAAATAATTATCCAATGCAAAATTTCAGCAGTGCCAAGGTTGAGAAACTGTCTTATTAAAAGAAAAACATTGTCATGGTATGATTTCAGATAGGGATTGTAAATTGCAAGGAAGGTTATCATCATGAGATACCAAAGTGTATTACAAGCTTTTTTTTTTTTTTTTAATAATTAATCAGTATTTTTATTATAGTTTTGTGGGGTACAGTTAAGGGTTAGGTGTACAATTACGTTTCATTCAGACACCCTGTTGATAAGAGGTGTTTTCCCAGCCCCAGACAGATATTTGCTACTGTTAATCCCCTCCCCCCCATAGTTTCCCAGTACCGTCAGTCATTTTGTTATAGTATTACATTGGA
>NW_007014160.1:0-843 GCF_000164805.1 Carlito syrichta
CTCTCCAATACATCCAAAAATTAGCCGGGCGCGGTAGCACGCGCCTGTATTTAGAGCTACTTAGAAGGCTGAAGTTGAAGGATCGCCGGGGCCCAGCGGGTCGAGGCTGCGGTGGCCGGGAGCGGCCACTGCACTCCAGTGTGGGCGAGAGAGTGAGACTCCATCTCCAAACAATAACAGAAAAAAGCCAGGTTCCGTGGCTCAGCCTGTAATCCTGCGATTTAGGAGGCTGCGGGGAGTGGATAACCTAAGCCCGCGGGTTCGAGACCCACCTGGGCAACTTGGGGAGTCCTCATCTCTACAATAAATCAAAAAATCAGCCGGGCGTGGTAGCACATGCCTGTAATGCCAGCTCCTCGGAAGGCTGAAGCGGAAGGATCAATGGAGCCCAGCAGGTCGAGGGTGCGGTGGCCGGGAGAGGCCACTGCCTTCGGGCGCGGATCACAGAGTGAGACTCCAACTCAGGCCAGAGCCCACGGTACAGAGAAATCTGAACAGTTATTTGCTGGAATGGAACTATGGCCTTAAGAACATTTTACTGAAACCTGCTAGTTATTAAGGATGAATGTTTCATTGCCTTAAATGGTAGACAACCAAACTCTTTGACGACCAAAATATGAAATTCAAATTTCCAAGTGTAAATTATATTCAGGTGAAAAAACATGCAGTAATATACATAAAAATTGTTGTACTCTGTGCCAGGCAACAGCAGTTATTTCAATCTACCCTGTACAAATGTGGAGATGGGGGGAATCTAAGTTAAGGAATATCAAAACATCATAGATATATGCTTCATTTTCTTCTTTCTGACCTGTCTTCTTCCTCCCATGTTTTAAAACACTT
>NW_007014161.1:0-797 GCF_000164805.1 Carlito syrichta
TCTTAGAGACTACTACGTACACTTGTATGGAAACAAACTTGAAAACCTTAAGGAAATGGAGGACTTTCTGACATCACACAACCTACCTAGGTTGGAACAAGAAGAAATTGAGACCCTAAATAGACCAATAACAATCAAAGAAATTGACTACGTAATAAGAAAGCTTCCTACAAAAAAAAGCCCTGGTCCTGATGGCTTTCCAGCAGAATTCTACAAGACATTCAAGGAGGAGGCTGATACCAATCCTACTGAAGGTATTCCAGGCAATTGAAAAAGATGGAACTCTCCCCAAATCATTTTATGAAGCCAACATCACATTAATACCCAAGCCAGGTAAAGATCCAACAAAGAAAGAGAACTACAGGCCAATATCTTTGATGAACATAGATGCTAAAATTCTCAACAAAATCCTAGCAAACCGGATTTAGCAATACATCTCAAAAATCATCCACCATGACCAAGTAGGCTTCATTCCTGGCATGCAAGGCTGGTTTAACATTCGTAAAACCATAAATGTAATTAAATAAATCAACAGATGTCAAAACAGAAACCACATGATCATATCATTAGATGCAGAAAAAAGCTTTTGATAAAATCCAGCACCCCTTCTTGATAAAAACCCTTGAACATCTAGGCATACGGGGAACATACCTCAAAATAGTAAAAGCCATCTATGAGAAACCCATAGCCAGCATACTCCTAAATGGACAAAAATTGGAACCAATTCCCCTGAAAACTGGAACTAGACAAGGATGCCCACTCTCTCCCCTCCTGTTCAACATAGTATTGGAAGTCCT
>NW_007014162.1:0-497 GCF_000164805.1 Carlito syrichta
TCCAAAGCACCCGCTCCTAATCACATCATAAATTGCAAACTCGGGTACCTACAGGCGTCATCAGGGCAAATGTAAGTGGGTCATGTGGGACATGGTGGACTGTTGCATGGGAGTATGAGTCCTTCCAATTTTCCAAAAGAGGCCAGAAATCCAGATTTCTATGTGGAAAGTTATTTTGAACTGTTGGCGACTAATTCAAGGAATGGTTGACTCAGCCAAGCCAAACCCAACACATCCAGAGTCACTTCTGGCCCACAGACTTGGTCCTCGTCATTATCCTCTGCTGCCTCTTTGAATTACTTAGTCTTTTCCTCAATTGAGTCAGTGAGATGTTCCTGTAAGATAGGCCTCATTTTCCTAGGGTTGCCCACACCACTTGTCATGCTTCATGGGCACACAGGCTATGTCTGGGAGGCAGGGAGTGCCCTGCAATGCCTGCCGGTCCCCCCTCCTGTCTGCCCTTTGTCTACTGCACACATTGCCCCGTGGCCCGACAG
>NW_007014163.1:0-448 GCF_000164805.1 Carlito syrichta
CTCTGTGGAAAGCAGTGTGGCAATTCCTAAAAGCTCTAAATACCAACCTCCCATATGACCCTGCAATCCCCCTACTGGGAATATATCCTGAAGAACACAAATCACTCTATAAAAAAGATACCTGCACACACATGTTTATTGCAGCGTTGTTCACAATAGTAAGAACTTGGAAACAGCCATGCTGCCTGTCAAAAGAGGACTGGATTAAAAAAATGTGGTACATATACACGATGGAATACTACACAGCTATAAAAAAGAACAAAATCATGAATTTCGCAGCAACCTGGATGGAACTAGAGTCTATAATACCGAGTGACCTCTCACAGAAACAAAGATCCGAATATCACATGTTCTCACTCATATAATGAACCTTAAGCATCCAATGCAATACTATACGAAAATGACTGACCGTACTGGGAAACTATGGTGGGGGGAGGGAGGTGGGATT
>NW_007014164.1:0-705 GCF_000164805.1 Carlito syrichta
TACACGCTGAAAACAGGGAGAATCAGGCGTCACGCCAAAGACCAAGCCACTATAATACTTGTTGCCCCCCCATTCAGTGACGTGCCGTTTTGAGGAATGTCTCCCATGGAAGACTGTTGTTTTCCGGAAAGCAAACAATGGCTCTCGGGCCTCGTTGGCAAATGAACCCGCAGAGCCATTGTATTCCGTGTGAGACGCCCGTGTCAAAAGAGAAAACTTTTCAGCATTCTCCGCTGAATGAAGCATGCTTGGCTACCCATGGCTGTGGAGATCTGGATCCAGTCAGTGCAGCAGCTGAAGTTGCACTCTGGTCACCAAATGCTCCCCGCCTAGTATAGTGCATATACAGGAGAGCTCTGAGAATCAGGGAGGAGAGCACGCACAAAGCCAGTGTATACAGACTGCCAATGAAGTGCAATGCAGCGCAGGCTTCAATAGCGTGTCCCCAGGAAGACCCAGCTTCACCCCCAGTGTAACAGAGGCTCTCCGTGCTTACTCAGCAATGAAAACGGCACAGCCTTGGTAGTCCTTATTAGGTTTAAACGCCATAGGGAAAAACAACTTAGAATTCTCCCCATCCACACATAATGCTCTCCGGCTCGTGACTGTGGAGCACTTGTGTCACTCATTGCGGCACTATGTCTTGCAGATTTCTCTCCGTGAAACACGGAGGTTTCACGCTCGTACGCAAAGGCCCTCTATGGA
>NW_007014165.1:0-570 GCF_000164805.1 Carlito syrichta
TGATGACTGCCCAAGTGAATGAGTCTCCTACATATTGTGTGTCCCAGTGACTACCCCTTCTCTAATATTGGTGCCCCAGTGACTGGGTCTTTCAATTCTTATTGCCCCAGTGATTGGTCGTTCTTCATAATAGATGCCCTAGTGACTAACTCTCCTGCATGATGGATGTCCCAGTGACTGGGCATACTCTAAAATGTGTTTCTGAGTGACAAGCCTTTTTTTATGATGGTTGTCCCAGTGACAGGCATTCTTATATAAGAGGTGCACCAGTGATTGGCCATCCTCTGTTATGAGTGCCAGAGTGACTCGCACAATTCTGTGATAGGTGTCCTACTAACAAACTTTTCTCTGTAAGACGTGCCCCTGTGACTAACTGACCTTTGTGATGGTTTCCTCAGTAAATGACCAACCTCAGTTATCTGTGCCCCATTGACTTTCCCTTCTCTGTGATAATGTGTTCAAGTGATGGGTGTCCCAGCAAGTGAACCGCTTCTGTAATGAGTGTCTCATACTGTCCCTTCTCTTTTTTTAAGGCGTCATTGATTGACTACCTCTGTGATTGGAACACCA
>NW_007014166.1:0-4300 GCF_000164805.1 Carlito syrichta
TTATGTGAGCAATAGCCAGCTAGCTAGTCAGCTAGCTAAAGTCAGTTAGCAAATCAGTTAGTTACCTAGCTATCTAGTCTGCTAGCAACTCAGCTAGCTGGTCAGCTAATTAGTGGGCTCGCTTACTTTCCATCACGTCTGCTACTTAGTCGGCTCCCTCACCTGCCAACTGATCTGCAAATTATTTGGCGCACTCATCAGCCAACAGGTCAACTAACTTGTTGGCTCACTCGTAAGCCAACAGGACAGCTAAATAGTCACCTTGCTCACCAGCCAACTACGTTAGTCAGCTCAGCATTTGGCTCACTCACCAGATGAGTAGTTAAGGCAACTCACACTCGGCTCACTCATCAGCCAAGTATTTAAGTTGGCTCACTGGTCTGCTAACCCACCGGCCGACTTGTTATTTCTTCTGAACAGTCAGCTCACTCGCCAGCTGTCTAAATTCGGCTGACCAGTCAGCTCACTCACCGGCCAACTAGTTAAATGAGCTCACCTGTCGGCTCACTTGCAGGCCGACTAGTTAAGTCAGGTGACAAGTCAGCTCAATCACCAGCCGACTAGTTAACTCACATGACCAGTCGGCTCACTCGCCAGCTGACTCGTTAAGTCAGCTCACCTGTTGGCTCACTTGTTGGCCAACTAGTTAAGTCAGCTAACCAGTTGGCCAACTAGTCAGCCAACTTGAAGTGGACAAGTTCACTCAGCTAAATAGTCAGACTACTAGTTAGGCCAACTAACAAGTCAGTGAAATACTCAGCTGACTACTTACATCAGCAAACCAGCAGACAACTAGTTACCAAGCAAACTAGTGGGCCAACTCGTCATTCAACTCGTTGACCCAGCTAGCTAGTCGGCTGACTAGTGGTCCAACTTGTTAAGCCAGTTAACAAGTCAGCAGAGTAGTCAGACAACATGTTAAATGAGCTAAGTAGTAAGCCAACTCATCAGCTAAAATGTCACCTTAGATAACTCGTTAACCAAGTAGACAAGCCAGCTGCTTAACTCGTTTCCAACAGTTAGACAGTTAGCTAACTCATTAACTAACTCATTAAGTCAGCTGGCTATCTCATTATCCAAGTAGTTAAGTAAACTATCTAAGTCAGCTAGCTAAATAGTTAGCTGGCTTAGTCAACTAGCTCAATAGTTAGCTAATTATTTAAGTCAGTTTCTTAAGTCTGCTACCTAACTAGTAAGCTAATTATTAAATCAGCTAGTTATTCAGCTAGTTAAATAGTTAACTAACTATTTATTCAGGTAGTTAAGTCAGCTAGCTAACTATTTAAGTCACCCAGTTAAGTCATTTAGCTAAATATATAAGTCAGCTGGCTAAGTCATCTAGTTAAGTCAGCTTCCTAAATTAGCTGGTTAATACAGCTAGCTAAATAGTGAGCTAATGGGTTACATCAGCAGGTTGAGTCAGGTAGTTAGCTAGTTAACTAATGGGTTAAATAAGCTGGTTGAGTCAGATAGTTAGCAAGCAGGGTGATTCAGCTGGTTGAATAGGCTAGCTAGCTAGTTAGCTAATGAGTTAAGCCAGCTGGATGAGTCAGCTAGATATCTAGTTAGCTAACGAGTTAAGTCAGCTGGTTGTGTCAGTTAGCCAGCTTGTTAGCTAACGAGTTAAGTCAGATGATTATGTCACCTAGCTAGCACATTAGAAAACGAGTAAACTAGCTAGTCAGCCAGCTGGTTAAATCAGCTAGCTTGCTAGTCTGCTGCTATTTAAGTCAGTTTGTTAGCTAGTTAGCTAGCTAGTTAGCAACAATTTATGGCTGCTGGCTAGCTAGGTACTGAGCTAGTTAAGTCAGTTGGCTAGCTAGCTGGTTAGCTCATTAATTCAGCTAGTTAATAGAACTGGTAAACCAACTGGCAAGGTAGGTAACTAGACAGTTAAGTAAGCTAGATTGCTACCTGGCTAGCTAGTGATGTCTGAGAGTTAATTCAACTGGGTAACCAACTGACTAACTGGTTAAATCATCTAGTTTAGTCATCTGTCTAGCCAGCTTGATAGATAGGTAGCGAGCAAGATAAGTCAGCTTGCTAGCCAGCAGGCTAGCTCTTCAATTCACCTAGTTAAGACAGCTGGCTAGCCTGCTGGCTAGGCAAGTAGCTAGCTAGATTGGTAAACTGGCTAGCCAGATTGCTAGCTTTAGTCAGCAAGGTAATTCAGCTGGCTAACCAGCTGTCTAGATAGGTAGCCAGCTAATTAAGTCAGCTGGTTAGCATGCTGAGTAGCAGGTTAAATCAGCTAGTTAAGTCAGCTGGCATCCTGCAGGCTAGGTAGTTAAGTCAACTCATTAAGTCAACTGGCAACCAGCAGGTTAGGTAGTTAGTCAACTCTAAGCCAACTGGTTAGCCAGTTAAAAAACTAGTTAAGTTAGATCGCCAACCATCCGGCCACCTAGTTATCTCAGCTACTTCAGTCAGCTGGCTGGCTAGGAAACTAGCTATAAACTAGCTATATAAGTCAGCTAGTTATATCAGTTGGGTATACAGATAAGTCAGTTGGCTATTGCAGCTGGCTAGCTAGAGAGAAAGCTAGGTAGCTAGATGTTTAAGACAGCTAGTTAACCCAGCTGTCTAGCTAAGTATCCAGCTGTTGAAGTCAGCTTGCTATCTAGTTAAGTGAGCATTTTAAGTCAGCTGGCTAATCAGTTGCCTTGCTACGAAGCTAGCTAATTAAGTCAGTTGGCTACCTAGTTAGCTAGCTAGTTAAGTAACCTTGTTAAGTCAACTCACTAGCCAACAGATTAGCTAGGTAGCTGGGTAGTTAAGTCAGCTGGCAAGCTAGCTAGTTAAGACAGCTGGCTATCGAGCTGGCAAGTTAGGTAGCTAGGTAGTTAGGTCATCCTGCTAACCAGCTGGCTAGCTAGTAAAGTCACCTAGTTAAGACAGCAGCCTAGTCACCTGGTTAGCTAGGTCGCTAGATTGTTAAGTCAGATATCTAGCCCACTGGCTAGCTAGTTGAGATACCTAGTTAAGTCAGCTGCCTAGCCAGCTGACTAGCAAGGTAGCTTGATACTTAAATCAACTGGATAGACAACTGGCTAGCTATTTAAGACACCTAGTTAAGTCAGCTGGCTAGCTAGATGACTAGCGATATAGCAAGCTAGTTAATTCAGCTGACTAGCAAGCAGGCCAGCTATTTAAGTCAGCTAGTTTAGTCAGCTGGCTAGTTAGGTCGCAAGTCAGTTAAGTCATTTGGCTAGCCAGCTCGTTAGCTAATTAAGTCAGCTCATTATGTCAACTGGCTATCCAGCTAGCTAGCTAGGTAGAGACATAAAGTCAGATAGCTAGCCAGATGGCTAACTAGTTAAGTCAGTTAGTGGAGTCAGCTGGCTAGCCAGGTGGCTAGCAGGTTAAGTCATCTAATTAAGTCAGCTGGCTATTCAGCTGTCTACCTTGGTAACAAGCTAATTAAGTCAGCTGCCAATCCAGCTGGCTAGCTATTAAGTCAGCTACTTAATCAGCTTGCTTCCCATCTGGATAGCTATGTAGCTAGCTATTTAAGTCAGCTGGCTGCACTGCTGGCTAGCTGGTTATGTCAGATAATTTATTCAGCTGGAAAGGAAACCTGGCCATCTAGTTGAGTCAGCTAGTTAAGTCAGCTGGCTAGCCATCTCGCTAGTTGGTTGAGTCAGCTAGTTAAGTCAGCTGGCCAGCCAGCTGGCTGGCTAGGTAGATAGCTAATTAAGTCAGATAATTAAGTCAGCTGGCTAGCTAGATAGCTAGCTAGTTAAGTTAGCTAGTTAAGTCAACTCACCAGCTAGTAAGGTCAGTTAGTTAAGTCAGCTGGCTAGACAGATGCCTATAAGGGTACCTATCTAGTTAAGTCACCTTGCCACCCAGATGGCTAGCTAGTTAAGTCACCTAGGTAAGTCAGCTCGCTGGCCAGCAGATTAGTTACATAGTTAGGTTGTTAAGTCAGCTGGTAAGGCAGCGGGCCATGTAGGTAGGTAGCTGGTTAAGTCAGCTGGCTAGCCATCAGGCTATCTAGATATGTCAGCTAGTTAAGTCAGCTGACTATTCAGCTGTCTAGGTATGTAGAGAGCTAGTAAAGTGTGTGTGGGTAGCCAGCTGGCTACTTAGTTAAGTCAACTAGTTAAGTCAGTTGGCACAGCTGCTGGCTAGCTAGATAGCTAGGCAATTAAGTCAGCTGTCTAGCCAGCTGGCCAGTAGTTAATTCAGCTAGTTTTGTCAGCTGGCTATCCAGTTGAGTAGCTAGTTAAGTCAGCACGTTCAGTCAGGTGTCTAGCCAGCTTGCTACCTAGTTAAAAAGCTAGTTAGTTCATATGGG
>NW_007014167.1:0-828 GCF_000164805.1 Carlito syrichta
CCTCCTAAGCGCAGGATTACAGGCTGAGCCACCCAGCCTGGCCACAAAATTGTATATTCTTATGTGTTAAAAGTTCAGTCACCTTCCAAGTATTCTCCATTTGATGCAATACACTTGTCAAAATGCTTTTTCCACTGCTCAAAATAATTTCTGAACTTGTCAATTTTTATGCCTTTTAGTGCTTCTGCCGTTTTTTTGTTTCCCCTTTTCCACATTGGCAAAATGTTTCCCTTTGAGGACTTTTTTCATTCCAGGAAACAAGAAAAAGTCTTTTGGGGCGAGAATAGGGAACGTGGGCCATGGGAGTCATGCTGTTTTTCGGTCAAAAACTGCTGAACACTCAGTGCTGTGTGGGCAGGTGTGCTTGTAAATCACCCATCATGAAATAGGCATGTTGAAAGAATTCACTGAAGTCAAATGCAGCCCCTCACAACGACAGTAACTGGTATACTGATGCTGATGGGTTCCTAGCACACTTAGCTAGTGGGAGAAGCCTGTACTACAAGGGACCTGCCCTCCAACAGATAATTCTAGTATTTTTTTGGTCTCTCCTCATATGTACAGATTGTAATGAGAACATAAGTTTTCATTTTTCTAGAGTAAATACCTAGGAGTGGGATTGCTGGATTATATGATAAGTTAATATATTTTTTAAATTTTTATTTATTTATTTATTTATTTATTTTTTTGAGTTGGAGTCTCACTCTGTCGCTTGAGCTGGAGTGCAGTGGCATGCTCACGGCCACTGCAGCCTCGGCCTGCTGGGCTCAGGCGATCCTTCCACCTCAGCCTTTCAAGTAGCTGGAACTACAGGCGCGTGCCACCATA
>NW_007014168.1:0-790 GCF_000164805.1 Carlito syrichta
GACTCCAAGTACTAGGAGGGAGGGAAAGCACCCTCCTCACCATTGGGCCTGGAAAAACTACATAGTCCTGGACTGGAAGGAAGCAAAAAGGGGAACCATTAAGCATGGAGCCCTAAGAGGTGGGACTGGGAGATGGGTAGATTTTATATGCCTCTGTGAGGGAAGGAGACATGGAGTGGAGGCTCTGGGGATCTCAGAGAGCAAGAGACCACGCCAGCACTTATTCTTGCACACCAGGAGAACTACCCAAGCAGCCATCTGGAATACCTCCTGTATCTCCCTCCCGTGTCTTGACAGAGTACAGGAGGTGGCCAAGGCACTGATGTCAAAGCTTTCTCTCACACAACTTGGTTCCTGCTTCATCTTGACCTGATGATTTGCCCTTCATGAAACTCTTCTTCTCCACCAAGAAGATGAGTATGTCAGAAAGAAATATCCATTAAACTATGTCTTTTCTTGTAATTGTTACTTCGGTGCTTGAATATCGTCATTGTTATTTCCATCCAGACATCTACTGCAGAAACCTTACCATTGTCTTAATCTTCACCTTGCATATACAAACAATACTGTGATTTCTATTTTGCAATTTTAAATCTCCTCTCTCCTTGAGATTTTTTACCTTTTTACAAATTATCATGAACTGATAATCTTCTTAATTCTTCTTTTTTAAAAGTCTTTTGAATTCATTTTTTTCCTTTAAAGAGGACCAGAGTCCTCTTTCTGAAACACAAATTATATATATGTACATATATATGTGTATATGGGACCCAAAAAAACCCAGAATTGTCTT
>NW_007014169.1:0-800 GCF_000164805.1 Carlito syrichta
CCCACCCCTCCTGTTCAATATAGTATTGGAAGTCCTGGCTAGAGCAATCAGAGAAGAGAAGTCAATCAGGGGTATACAAATAGGGAAAGAGGAAGTCAAGTTATCTCTCTTTGCAGATGACATGATTGTATACCTTGAAAACCCAAGAGAATCTGTCAAAAACCTCCTTATACTGATAAAGGCCTTTGGCAAAATCTCAGGATATAAAATAAATGTACAAAACACGATCGCATTTCTTTACACCAACAATAAACAAACAGAAACCCAAATAAAAAGTACAATTCCATTCACAATAGCCAAAAAAAAAAATACCTTGGTATCTTCCTAACCAGAGATGTGAAAGACCTTTACAATGAAAACTACAAAACTCTGATCAAAGAAATCAAAGATGACACAAACAAGTTGAAAAATATCCCATGCTCATGGATTGGAAGAGACAACATTGTGAAAATGTCCATCTTACCTAAGGTAATCTACAAATTCAATGCAATACCCATGAAATTACCAGAAACATTCTTCTCAGATGTAGAAAAAACAACACAGGAATTCATATGGAAACACAAATGGCCAAGAATAGCCAGAACAATCCTCAACAACTACAACAACAACAAAAAAAAGCAGGCGGTATCACATTACCAGACTTCAAACTTTACTATAAACCTACAATCATCAAAACAGCTTGGTACTGGTATAGGAACAGGCAAATAGATCAATGAATAGAATTGAGATTCCAGAAGCGAAACCCTCAACTTAACCAACTCATCTTCAGCAAAGCCTCCCACCACCTACCACTGGGGACA
>NW_007014170.1:0-830 GCF_000164805.1 Carlito syrichta
CCTAATGCCCATACCATAAGAAGTAAATTAGACAAGTGGCATTACATCAAATTAATACTCCTCTGCAAAACAAAAGTCACCATCAAAAGAGCAGGGAGATTTCCCAAAGAATGGAAAAAACTATTCTCCAACTCTATATCTGACAAAGGTATAACATCTAGAAACTACAAAAAACTCAAACACTCAGAAAAAAACAAACAGTCCCTTTAAACTGTGGTCAAAATACAGGATTGGATGCTTTTCATAATAAGATACAGGCAAACAGCAGACACATGAAAATGTGCACAGTCTCACTCATCATCAAAGGAATGCAAATGAAAACCACATTAAAATGCCACATACCCCCTGTACGAATGGCCATCATTAATAAACAAAAACAGATGCTGGTGAGAATTTGGGGGGAAAAATGCTTCTACACTGCATGTGGACTGAAAACTAGAGCAACATCTTTGGAAAATGCTGTGGCGGTATCTAAAGGGACAAGAAATTGACCTACCATGTGACTCAGTAATTCCCCTGTAGAGAATATACCTGGAGAAACTCAAATCATTTTACCAAAAATATACCTACACAAGTTGTTTGTTGCAGATCTAATCACAATGGCAAATTATATGGTACCAACCATGTCGCCCGGCAAAGCTGGAGTGATAATATAAATGTGGAATATACACACATTGGAATATTATGCAGCCATAAAAAAGGACAAGTATAGGGATTTTGCAGAACGTTCGATGGATATGAAGGAGGTCCCTCATTCTCAATTATTTATCACAGAAACAAAGAACAGAGTTCCATATGTTCTCCCTCATGAGCTGAACTTGATCAATTAA
>NW_007014171.1:0-435 GCF_000164805.1 Carlito syrichta
ACTTTTTTCGTTGTTTGCACAATATTGTAATGTTATCAATCTGCACCTTATTATTAAGAAGAGTACTGTACTTTTATGCTAACTCAAGCAGAAATATATAACAGCGCTTTTACCCACAATTATATGTATTCCAATATTTAGTGAGCATCCTCTGGGTAAATATACTGTGAGAAAAATATTAAAAAACAGTTCTTGTCCTCAAATAGTCGAATATCTACAGCAAAAGACATAATAAATATGACATATTTTCTTTTTTTCATTAGTCAGTATTTTTTATTATGGTTTTGTGGGGTACAGTTAAGGGTTAGGTGTACAATGACGTTTCATTCAGGCACCCTGTAGATAAGAAGTGTTTTCCCATCCCCCGACAGATATTTGCTACTGTTAATCCCATCCCCCTCCCCCCCATAGTTTCCCAGTACCATCAGTCATTTT
>NW_007014172.1:0-788 GCF_000164805.1 Carlito syrichta
CAATCTTGTTTTCCTGAATTTACTTACCTCTTTTAATAAAGAATTAGCAGTTTATTCAATCTAAGAATGCCATGAAATTACCATGAAGTTAACATCATTCTTCTCAGACCTGGAGTTTACAAAAAGGAATTCATATAAAACCATAAAGAATCATGAATAGCAAAAGAATCTTATCAAAAGAAACAAAGCAGGAGCTATCACAGGTCCAGACTTCAAACTTTACTATATGTTTACAGTAATCAACACAGCCTGGTATTGGGTAAAAGAATAGGTCCATAGGCCAATGGATCAGGAGAGAGAATAAAATCCGCAAATTCTCAACTAACTCATCTTTGAAGAAACCTCCAAGAACCACTGGGTAATGGAGAACATATTCAGTAAATGGTGCTGGGAAAAGGCTGAAAACATGCACAAGATTGAAACAGGACCCCTATCTATCACCAAACATATTGATTCTAAATGGATCAAGGACCTAAACGTAAAACTCAAAATTATAATAATCTTAGAAAACGCAGGAGACTCCATTAGGGAAACTGGAACAGGAAACTAATTACTCCTCAGAGCCCTAAATACACATGCTTTAAGAAATAAGTTAGACAAGTGGGATCTCATCAAATTAATATACCTTTGAAAACAAAAGAAACCATCAGAAGCCAGGGATACAGCCAACAGAATGGGAAAAACGATTCTCTGCCTACATATCTGTAAAAAGGCATACATCTATGATCTACAGAAACTCAGAATATTCAGACAAACATTCCCATTGACAAGTGTGCAAAATACATGAT
>NW_007014173.1:0-854 GCF_000164805.1 Carlito syrichta
ATCATCAAAACAGCTTGGTATTGGTACAGGAACAGGCATATAGATCAATGGAACAGAATTGAGATTCCAGAAGCAAAACCTCAATTTCTCAACCAACTCATCTTCGACAAAGCCCCCACCACCTACCAATGGGGAGAGGAGAACCTATTCAGTAAATGGTGCTGGGAAAATTGGCTGACCACATGCAGAAGATTGAAACAGGACCCCTATCTATCCCCATGCACAAAGGTTAACTCCAAATGGATCAGAGACCTAAATGTAAAACCTCAAACCATAAGAACCTTAGAAAAGGAAGGAAATACTCTCATGGAAATCGGAACTGGCATCCAATTCCTGTACAAAACCCGAAACCCACAGGACTTAAGAGAGAAGATAGACAAATGGGACCTTATTAAACTGACAAGCTTCTGCAAAGCCAAAGAAACCATCAAGAGAGCAGGGAGACAGCCTACAGACTGGGAAAAAGTATTTGCCAACTCTAGGTCTGACAAAGGCTTAACATCCTGGATCTACAAGGAACTGAAGCGTACTGAAAAGAAGAAAACAAACAACCCCATTATAAAATGGGCAAAAGACATGAACAGACACTTCACAAAAGAAGACATTCGAGCAGCCAACAAACACATGAAGAAATGCTCAACCTCACTAATCATCAGGGAGATGCAAATCAAAACCACACTGAGATACCACCTAACTCCAGTCAGAATGGCAATTATCAACAACTCAAAAAATAACAGCTGCTGGAGAGGGTGTGGTGAAAAGGGAACACTTCTACACTGTTGGTGGGAGTGTAAACTAGTGCAACTCTGTGAAAGCAGTGTGCGATTCCTAAAAGCTCTAAAAATTGACCTTCC
>NW_007014174.1:0-1024 GCF_000164805.1 Carlito syrichta
CAGGATCCCCACACCAGGCGGACAGGACAGTCTCGGATGCAGGAGCGGTGGCAGCGATCCCAGCAGATCTTCCCTGAAGCGGTTTGGTGTGGATCTCCTCCGGCCGGGTTGTGATGAGCTACCTGTGCCAGAGGCTGCAGCGGTGGCGGCAGTGGCGGCGGCGGGAGCGCTGGTGGGGGGAGGGGCTGCGGCAGCGGCGGGAGAGTGCAATGCAGTAAAACTGTCCAGTCGCGATGTTCCAGCGATAGCGATGGCCGAGCTCTGTATGAAGAGCAGGCTGCAGTGCTGGGGTCCCCAGCCTCCCGGGGTGAGAGTCAGAGACCCACTGCAGATCTCCCTTGCAGAGGGCTTCAGACACCGGGTTGCCCGGTCGCCATCTTGCCGCCGGCCCCTATTACATTTTTATGGTGTACCTTTAATCTATGCAAGAAACCAGGGAAAAAAGGTGATGTCAGAAAGCAAATCAACATTAATATTTTAAGAGACAAACAAAATCATGCATGGCTGAAATTAATAAAACAAAATTTGAGGTAAGATGAGATAATTCTAGAATGAAAAACACATACTAAAAAAATTTTAAAATATAGATATACACTTATGTAAAACAAGCAAAACAAAAACAAGCCATACATATTGAGACCCTTTTCATACTAATGTAGAGGCTTATGTTCATTTGATTAAATAAGAATAATAAGATTTTTTTCTGTCCTGAATGAATGAAATCTCTAAGCCCAGAGGGTTTATAACAATACAATGAATTTGTATTACTGTTGCCATGGATACACATTTCCTTGATGTGAGCTATAAAAATGACCCAATCATGCTGAAAGACCATATACTATTAGTAAAGAGTACTTTTACCCCATAAGTTACACTATTTTCATATACATGATTTGGTTTTATATTTTTTTAAAAATCCATTAACTTATATAGTTAGGGGTTTCTACCACTCTAAGTTTATATCTGGCTTTTGAAGTGCAAAATAAAAATAAAAAAAATCAGCCAAAAACAAACTTCTAAGCAT
>NW_007014175.1:0-754 GCF_000164805.1 Carlito syrichta
GGAATGTAATCCCATATCACTAATTTTGGGGAGGGAGTTTATTTACTCATTCAGCCACTGGATATACAGTATCCTCAAATTCTGATCAGTTTTCTGGTTTATGCTACTTTGGGTTTCTATGTCCAAAATAATTTGGTTTCATGACTTGTTTTCTTCGTAAATGTGCGATCATTGTTTCAGTCACTTGAGCTCAAAATCTTGAAATCACTTTTACCCTTCCTTCATCTTCATATTCTATATCCAGCTTAGTTATTTCTCTTAATTTTTGTTTGGAAATGTCTTATATTTTTTACTTCCTTTATTCCTGCTACTGCCATCCAGCTTTTGGAGTTCAAAATAAGACAGAAAATATTTAAGGAAATAACCAAAATTTCTCCAGTCAGCATGTTAGATGATTTCAGAAGCCTTTGCTGTTCTTTTTTTAAATTTATTTTATTTATTTATTTTTTGAGTTGGAGTCTCACTCTGTCGCCCAGACTGGAGTGTGGTGGCCACTCCTGGCCACCGCAGCCTCGACCTGCTGGGCCCCGGCGATCCTTCCGCCTCAGCCTTCCCAGTAGCCGAAATTACAGGCATGTGCTACCACGCCCGGCTGACGTTTTGATTTTTATTGTAGAGTTGAGGTCTCGCTACCTTTGCAGACCAGTTTGCCCATCACTAGGACATTAGCAATCTTCCTAATATGCTTTTATTTTTTATTCTTCTGCTTAACATTTTTGGTGACTCCCCATTTCTTCAGTGTTTTTTTTTTTTT
>NW_007014177.1:0-803 GCF_000164805.1 Carlito syrichta
CCCTGGGCTATAGTGTACAATTATCTTAGCCTTTGCAGTGGAAGTACATCACATTCTGTTTCTTTTATTTCTGCAAATGATGCTAATTCCTGCCAGTGCTAAGTTTCAGATTTACCCCATTTGTTTAACTAAATTGTCATTAAATTGCTCTGAGGAGTTACTTATAAATAATTTTTTGATCATGGTATGCCTGTTCACAGTCTACTCAGATGTCACATTTATAAGTGAAAGCATTTTAAAATTAGATGTCAGTCTTTATTTTCATCATTTCCATTTGTTTGAGGAGCAAATTATCTGTTACAATTATTTTCTATACATCTACAATAGATCTAAATATGCCAAGGATATATGTACTAAGATATGTAACTATGCCAAGAAAGCAGAGAAAATAGGTCATTTTTTTTCATTTGGCGTACTGGAATTGCAGTGTTTAAAGCATCCTTAATGAATATTTCTAATCCTTAGCTTTTGTCAGTATCACAAGCACTCATATGCTGCTTGCTCTATTAATACTGCTTTTACAAAATAATCTCTAAAGCTTGAGATAAGAGTTTGTTTGTGGAAAACATGCAACTAATTGAAACTTAAAACGCCTCTTTAAAAGCTTTTAAAAGATTTTGTGGCAAGAAATTAAGAAGCATGAGAAGTTACTTTCAAGCCCCTTTAAGTGCAAATTCATGAGAATTATGGAAAATTTGAGTTTTATATTTTTTTAACAAAATAAAATATATATGCTCATCCTGTACACTAATTTACATTCTTTCTAATCAAATGTCACATCAAAGCTTACTAGATGTTGAGAA
>NW_007014178.1:0-752 GCF_000164805.1 Carlito syrichta
CAACTGTCAGTAGGGAAAGAGAAGAAAATGCTCCCTGATGGAATTTTTCTGAGGTATTGCTGCTGCACAGAGACAGGCCAACCCAGGAACAAGCCAGTGGGGAGTCAGCTGGGGATATCAAACCAAGGTTCACTCCTGGGATCTGAGGTGTCTGGGGGAATATGCAAAGGAGCTTCCTATGGTTAGACACTCTCTCATAACTTCACACCCAGAATATCCTAGCACAAAGACCTGGAGATCAGCATTTGATTCTTATACTTACATAATGCCTCTCTCTGAAGAGCTTCTCACAGTTACCTTCATTTACTAAGTGCTTATTTACTGGGTGCCTACTATGTAACAGGCACCATGTTAGGTGCATCAGAATTAAAAGTGAAGAAGCAGCCCTACCCTCAAAGGGCTCTTGAACAGGTAGAAGGGGGGAAGAGCAGAGTAAGGCATCTTCTTTCCCATTCCACTGGTAGAGAATCTAAGTCCCCAAAAGTGAAATAATTCAAGAGATCTACCCTTAAGTCATATACCTTACCTATAGACATTACAGTGGATCTTTAGAGAAACAATGATGCCAGTCTAAAGTTATTCTCCAGGGCAGTTCTCTGCCATGTACAAAAGGCTTCAAAGTCTACAAATATGACGCTTGCTCAATAGCTCAGAATACTCAGTGACATAGTCTGGACTTGAACCCAGTTCTGATAAGACATGTCCTTACTCTCTCGACGTACTCACCATCCCTATCTGTTCATCTTCAAGAT
>NW_007014179.1:0-718 GCF_000164805.1 Carlito syrichta
CGTTCCAGTAAAATGTTTAAGGCACACTTATGTCATTTTTAGGATTTCCCCTCTTCCAATAATTCATTTTGGTTCATCAGTCCTAAATGCTTTACATGAACGCTTTTATTGCATTTTGTTAGGAATAGTGATGAAACTTATTTGTTTGGCAAATGCAGTCCATATTCTTCCAGGATGTTTGGTTGAGGTTCTCTACCAAGTTGGGTTCTCTTTCTGATCTTGACAGCTCATTGGAACCACCTGGCAAGCTCTTAATTCTCTGAAGATTGGGTTCCCATCAGCTCCCCCAGAGACTTTGATTTAACGGGTCTAAGTAGGGCCTGGGCATGGAGACATTTTAGCAGTCCAGATGATTCTAATGGGCTGCCTGGGTTGAGCACCACTGCTCTGTATTATTTGCTACTTGGGCTTTAGGTCTGTGGCCAAGTTTGCAAGAGTCACATGGAAGTCACATAGAGGAGGCACCAGTGACAGTCCACACAGTGGCAGTGGATGGGCTGGAGACCGGATGATCTGGTAGATCGACATGAACAGGTAAGATGAGAGTGACCAATCCTGGCCATAAGTGCCATGATCAAGCATGCGATGATGATGGCCTGTGTCAAAGGAGAATTTCCCAGAGGTCAGCATCTCATTGTCCCATGAAGAATAATGGGATGTTCTTATATATAGTCGATTCTCATTATTTGCGGTTGTTATGTCTATAAAGTTATTATGA
>NW_007014180.1:0-815 GCF_000164805.1 Carlito syrichta
TGTCTGAAGATTTTTCTACTACTTCTGAAAAGAAGCCCCCTACGTGAGGTCAACTCAAAGCATTGGTTGAGGAAGCCCGGAAAATTACAACTGCCTACAGCCGACCTAGCGATCCAGCGCTGCTGTTTCTGGCTATGCTTGTTGTCATTACATTACAGGTACCTACTTGTATAGCAATTACTATAAACAATTATTCATCACCAACATATAAATACTGGACATATGTTCCAGATTCTACTTTGCTGCATCCTGTAACTTGGGATGAACCAGAAATTAAAGTCTTTACTAATAACAGTGATCTCGTGGGAGGAGAAAACTCTTCCTTTTTTACTGTAACTTCTAAATCAGGATTTAATTACTCAGGTATAGCTGGAGCTCCCCCCATTTGCTTTTCACACAATTTTATTTATCCACGTTGTTTGTGGCTTAAATATAGGACACTTATAACAGATTTCCGTCCATCACCCATGCCCAACAGTCGTAGTGGCATCTGGGCATTACAATTTGTAAATCCTGTAGAAGTTAATTATCCCCGAGATAGGTACATTTATGATAGAGATGCTATCACCACTAATAGAACTTTATGTTCAGACTTCACGCATGTTAAACACTATTGGGACACAGTGGGTCTTAGAGATGGCTTTCCAAAGTGGAGGATATGTAATTCTGACAAACCTGTCTATGACAGATTGTTCGTGCCTGATTCACCAGCATTTGAATATTTTTCTGATAAAATCTTTGATTGCCAGTTACTCGACCTAATGGTGACTATAGGCCAATTCTGATGCTTCTAGTAGCAATCCATACACTTGGGA
>NW_007014181.1:0-755 GCF_000164805.1 Carlito syrichta
ATCCCACTACTGCCAATCCCTTTCTTATAATTGCTCAGGGTCTGCTTATGAATGAGAACATGTGGTACTCAGTTCTTTGCTTCTGTGATAGATCACTGAGTATTATAGACTCTAAATCCATCCAAGTTGCTGTGAAGTTCACAATTTTGTCCTTCTTTGTGGCTCTGAAATATTCCATTGTGTGTATGAACCGCATTTTTAAAATCCAGTCCACCTTTGACGAGCAGCACAGTAGGGTCCATGTTTTTGCTATTGTGAACAATGTTACAATAAACATGCATGTGCAGGTATCTTTTCATAGAGTGATTTGAGTTACTCCAGATTTATTCCCAGAAAGGTGATTGCTGGGTGGTATGGAAGGTAAGTGTTTAGATCTTTTAGAAATAATCACACTTTTTTCCACAGAGGCTGTACTAGTTTACACTCCCATGAACAGCGTAGAGTATTTCTTTCCCCCCCACACTCTCTCCAGCATCTGTTGTTTTTTTGAGTTATTGATGATGGCTGAGGTGATATCTCAGTGTGGTATTAATTTGCATTTCTCTGATGCTTAATGAGGTTGAGCATTTTTTCACTTATCTGTTGCCTGCTTGTATGTCTTCTTTTGAGGAGTGTCTATTCATATCTTTTGCCTACTTTGTAATGGGACTGTTTGCTTTTTTCTTTTCAGCATGTTTGAGTTCCTCCCCACTCTCTTGATGGTTTCTTTGGCTTTGCAGAAGCCTGTCAGTTTGATGAGGTCCCACTTGTCTATC
>NW_007014182.1:0-643 GCF_000164805.1 Carlito syrichta
TTCATTCTACTCATCACTACATGAAACATACTCCAAGATCCACCACATTCTCAGCCATAAGTCAATCATAAAGAAATTCTATAAGATCAAAATACTGCCATGCACTTTCTTAGACCACAGTAGACTAAAAATAAACATTCGTACCAACAAAGCTCTCCCCAAACTCACAAAGACATGATACTAAGCAGCGTGATGTTGAACAACTCTTGGGTCAACATAGAAATCAAAGCATAAATGAAAAGATTTCTGGAAACAAATGAAAATAAAGACACATTCTTACCAAAATCCTCTGAAAGCCGTGAAGACAGGACTGAGTGGGGAATTTATTTCTTTATGATCACACATTAAGAAAATGGAAAGAGCCGGGCTCGGTGACTCGGCCTGTAATCCTGTGCCTTTGGGAGGCTGAGGTGAGTGGGTTGTCTGAGCCTGCGGGTTCGAGACCCACCTGGGCAGCGAGGCCTTATCTCTACAATAAATCAAAAAATCAGCCGGGCGTGGTAGCGCATGCCTGTAATTCCGGCTACTCGGGATCGCTGGAGCCCAGCAGGCAAGGCTGCGGTGGCCTTCTATTTTCCTCCTTGGCACGGGGCTGTGTACTGACCTGTAAAACAGGACGCTCATTACAGGATCCTGAGGATCC
>NW_007014183.1:0-571 GCF_000164805.1 Carlito syrichta
AAAAAGAGCTCAAGGAGACCCTGAGCATCAACACGGCACATCTCATCCTCTCTAGACAGCCCCAGATGTCGGAAGGGGTCAGAGCACACCCCCTCTGCTCTCAGTGGCACCCCACTTCCCACACCTCGGGGAACCAGGCGGAAGGCGGACGCCAGGGGTGGCATCTCTGCCTACGAGCCTAAGCTCCTCGGGATCCTCTGGCGATCGTCCTGTCCCTCCCTGCAGGAGAAGGTCGGCCCGAGACTGCTTCACTCTCCCGGGCTGCACGTCAAGTCGCCAGATCTCTCCACCCTGCGCGGCGGCCACACCTAGCACCCAACCTGGGGCAGGGGGCAACGGTCACTTCCCCGCCCCCCTGGCGCAGTATGCAAATCTGAGCACCACCAGGAAGTGGCTGGGACCTCTCGGCGAGCCTCGAGGCAGCCAGTTCCTCTTCCGCTGCGCCGGGCAGCGCCGCCACCGCTCGCTCCCCGGCCGTGGCGCCTCTGGGCTGACGCGCAGCAACCTCCAGCCCCTGCCGGCAAGGCGCCTGAAGCCCCGCGCCACGCGCGCCCCTTCCCGGCCCGGAGCC
>NW_007014184.1:0-838 GCF_000164805.1 Carlito syrichta
GAACAGAAAGCTTCCCATTCTCCACTTTGTCAATATTGTTTTTCTTTTCTAAAGTTCACTGGTCAATTGTGATAGATCTAACACTTTATTCTGAAAGTAAATCCATCTCCTGGTTAACAAGCATGGAAAGACTTCTATTCCCTTTAGAGCCTTGAAGTCCTAAATAATAATTTGCCAATTCATCAGATAATCCTTTTTAAGACTTCTGCATTTTTTCTGAGTAATTAAATAACAATTAAGAACCCATATTATTATTCTGAAAGTAAATCCATCTCCTGGTTAACAAGCATGGAAAGACTTCTATTCCCTTTAGAGCCTTGAAGTCCTAAATAATAATTTGCCAATTCATCAGATAATCCTTTTTAAGACTTCTGCATTTTTTCTGAGTAATTAAATAACAATTAAGAACCCATATTAGACTATATGACTGTGTATCAGAAGGATAAATAATTATTTTGCATAAGTTCTCATAATATGATATTGAATTTTGAGATCCTAATACTCAGTGGATCATACCCAAGTCTCCAATAAAAAGCTCAAAACATAAAATGGAAGAATTTATCTCTTCTAACAGATCAGTTCTATATATTTAGCATTAATTATAAATAATAAAGATGGTAGAAATAGAACTCAAATTCCAGGTTAGATGCGTCTATGGCTTTTAAAGTGGTAACTAATTTTTTTTGAGTTGGAGTCTCACTCTGTCACCCAGGCTGGAGTGCAGTGGCACACTCATGGTCACCCAGTGTTGACAGCTGGGCTCCAACTATCTTTCTGCCTCAGCCTTCCAAGTAGCCAGAACTACAGTGCGCACTACCACGCTTGGCTAATTTTTTGA
>NW_007014185.1:0-879 GCF_000164805.1 Carlito syrichta
GCTAGCCAGCAGGATAGCTAGGTACCAAGCTAGTTAAGTCAGCTGGCAAGCCAGCTGGCTAGCTAGTTAAATCAGCTAGTTAGTTCATCTGGCTTCCCAGATGGCTAGGTAGATAGCTAGCTAGTTAAATCAGTTGGCTAGCCAGTTGGCTTGCTGATTAATTCAGTTAGTTAATCAGCTGGCCAGCCAGCTGGCTAGCTAGTTAAATCAGATAGATAACTCAGCTCACTTGCTAGTTGAGTCAATTAGTTAAGTCAGCTGGCTAGCTATCAGCCTATCTCGGTAGCTAACTAGTTAAGTCAGGTGAGTAGAGAGATGGCTAGCTAGTTAAGTCAGCTTGCTAGCCAGCTGGTTAGCTAGGTAGCTAGGTAGTTAATTCAATGGGCAAGCCAGCAGTATAGGCTGGTAGCTAGCTAGTTAAGTCAGCTGGCTAGCCATTAGGCGATCTAGTTAAATCAGTTAGTTAAGACAGCTGGCTATACAGCTGTCTAGCAAGGTAGATAGCTAGTTAACTTTGATGGATAGCCAGCTGACTACTTCATTAATTCAGCTAGTTAAGTCAGCTGGCTAGACTGCTGGCTCGCTCAATAGCTAGGCAATTAAGTCAGCTGGTTCTCCAGGTGGCCAGATAGTTAAGTCAGTTAGTTTACTCAGCTGTCTAACCAGCTGGGTAGCTAGTTAAGTAAGCACGTTATATCAGTTGTCAGCCAGCTGGCTAGCTAGTTAAAAAGCTAGCTAAATCAGATAGGCAGCCAGCAGGCCTGCTAAATATTTCAGCTAATTTAGTCAGCTGGCTAGCTAGTTAAGTCAGTTAGATATGTCAGCGAGCTAGCTAGTTAAGACAGCTAGCTAAGTAATCTAGCTATATGGAAGCTAGCT
>NW_007014186.1:0-817 GCF_000164805.1 Carlito syrichta
GGTTGCAGGTTTTAAAAGAACAAGTTGAAGTCTGAATATTTCTAGGAAAAGATTTGATTCTCACATTTGTCTGCTCCCACTTCAGCTTTGCTGGAGTATTTAACATAAGAATAATGCCAACATCAAATGAAATTTGAAGATAACTTACTGAATTTATAGAGAGACTGATGAACTGATGAGAAGTTATAGAAGTGTGTGCTACTGATGTTCAACACACAGTTGGATATTGGTGAGGATTTTGCATGTGAGCAACTTCAGGCACTTTTTGCTTGTATTTCTGTCTCGATGTTGCTGATAACAGCTAGGGAATTTGCTTGTAGCTGGTATATGTGGATTATTTTTTTTCTTCTTGAAATAAATAATTTCAGAGTAAAAAAACTGCCAACTGTCATTACAGAATTTCTAAAATAACTAACATTTAAAAAAGCTATTGCTGAAATCCTTTAAAAGATTAAACAAGCTTATAAAGTATGTTTCCAATATTTGGGTTCATCTTTTGATAGTGTAAGTTACTAAAAACTCCATTTAAGGGTTAACAAAATTATAGAGGTTAGATCTTGGGGAGGAAAGATATTGGTTTGGGTCAACATATCTCTGAATTTTGTCCAAACACATGTATTTAGGATACTGGCTCTAGAATGATAGACATTTTGGGAATGACTAGGCTTTTGTGAAAGATGTTTACAAAGAGATGACCTTTAAAGCTGGCTCATTTTTTACTCCAGGATAGATTGAGATGGGGTACGTTAATGCTCACTTTAATTTGCCTGGGGGTAAAGAAATAAATGATCATTTTTTTCCTCATGAAATACTGAAA
>NW_007014187.1:0-969 GCF_000164805.1 Carlito syrichta
TAGAAGAAAAATAGTAATTAGGGAGAAAAATAACAAGCTTATCTGCAGAAACTGTATGTCCAAACTCATACACCATAAGACTTCAAAAAGTGCCTTAAAATGTATTTCCTGAAGTCTGTAATTTATTATATGGGGTGCCAAAAAAATGTGTACACATTTTGAGAGATGTTATCTATATATTACTTTCTGATGTTGAATTAAATTATGGTAGCAACGTGTAGCATGCTGTTTGCTCAACTGTGATTTCTCCATTTTCTGCCTGTTGTGTGGTGACACTAGCATTCATTTGATTAATGCCACCTTTTGAGCAAATGCCATACCTACAATGTGTATACATTTTGAGGGACACCCCCATATACTGTTTTGTTTCATAATTTAAAGATTTATTTCTTTTTTTTTTTGAGTTGGAGTCTCATTCTGTCGCCCAGACTGGAGTGTAGTGGCCGATCTCGGCCACTGCAACCTCGACATGCTGGGATCCGGCGATCCTTCCACCTCAACCTTCCAAGTAGCTGGAACTACAGGCGTGCACTACCATGCCCAGCTAATTTTTTATTTATTGTAGAGATGAGGTCTCGCCAAGTTGCCCAGGTGGGTCTCGAACCTGCGGGCTCAGGCAATCCACTCACCTCAGCCTCCCAAATGCATGGGATTACAGGTTGAACCATATGTATATTATGTTGGAGTCTCACTCTGTTGCCCAGGCTGGAGGGCGGTTGCACACTCACAGCCACCACAGTCTCCACCTGCTGGGCTCAAGCAGTCCTGCCTCACCCTTCCAGAATATATTTTTGAAATATAATAACTATTGAATTTTTTCTGTTCCTGTAGTGAGCTAAATAGCTAGCCTTTCTAATAATATACAATGTATAAATTATACATGATCTTTTAATTTTTTTAATCTTTATAATAATATACAATGCTTAAATTATACAAGATCTTTTAATTTTTTTATTAAACCATAGTCAA
>NW_007014188.1:0-764 GCF_000164805.1 Carlito syrichta
TCAGGCTGCGGTGGCCGGGGGCAGCCACTGCACTCCAGTCTGGGTGACGGAGTGAGACTCCAACTCAAGAAAAAAAAAAAAAAAGGTATGTGTCTCTCCTAATCTCACATTAAGAGATGAGAAATAATCCTCATTTGAGAACTTATCTCTTCCTGTGAACTTTTTTAAATTTCATGAAAGTCACAACAGGCATTTTGTATCCATGAGTTCTGCAGACCTTTTAGTCACCCGGTGTGTGGCCTATAGTCCAGCTGGACTATAAGCTCCATAAGAAAAAACCTTATTTAACAATGTGCCATTTCAGTATCATAGGTTTGTGATTAGTGAAGATCTGCTACATCAGTCACCATACCTTAGAGAGTTTCTCCTCTGACTGAGGTTCTGTAGTCAGAGCAGTCCCTCCATGTGCCTTCATTTGTTCTATTTGTCTATTCAGAGAAGCTATCTTGGCCTTAGCATGAAGTTTTAGTTTTTTCACTGTGTCAGCAGCAGCCTTTCTTTCGTCCTGCCAGAGAAAAATGATGATAAATTCAAAAATGCTTATTTGCCACTTATCTAGTACATAACACAAACTATTCATTTATTTAGTGAGAGACAGGGTCTCACTCTGTCACCAAGGGTGGAGTGTAATGGCATGATAACAGCTCACTGCAGCAGCAAAATTTGCATCTCAGCTGCCCAAGTAACCAGGACTACAAGCATGCACCACCATACTCAGCTTTTTCTTTTTTTTAGTTTTCTTGCAGACATGAGACACACTATGT
>NW_007014189.1:0-812 GCF_000164805.1 Carlito syrichta
GCCCTCTCATCATTTACAGCCTGCCTTTTGGAACTTTGGAGCTCTGGAACTCCGGGTCCACCCTGGCTGAGGCACACAGCGTCAGACCCCAACCCAGAGGACCCAGACAAGCAGAGAAAAACAGACCTGCTTAAACTGCCTTGCCATTCTCCAGGCAGACTTCCATTGCCCCGCCCACCTAGCAACAAACTTTACCTCAGCTCCTAAGGCAACAGTGTGAAACAGGAGACAAAGCCCCACCCCTATGCTGCAACGAAAAACAAAAGGGAGAGGCTGGAATCGGAGATCACAGAAGTGACTCTAGTTTGATCGCTTATTTTGACCTATGATTTTATCATTGAAACTGTTGGTCTAGATTACGTTTGGTGTTTACCTTCTGACTTATACTGTTTCTTGATTTTTTTGGCCTGTCTCTGTTTAGCTATCAGTATTCTTTAGGGAATCTTTCTTACCTGTCTTTTTTCACTTCTTCCCAGCCGTGTGTCTCTCTCTCACCTGATAGTTGGTATGTATATCTGTTTTCCCTCTTGCACTTCTCCCTTTCGCTTATTTTGACTTATGATTTTATCATTGTAACTGTTAGTTTAGATCACGTCTGTTGTTGACCTTCTGACCTACACTGTCTCTCGATTTTATTGACCTGTGTCTGTGTAGCTATCAGTACTCCTTAGGCAATCTTTCTTACGTGTCTTTCTTCACTTCTTCCCGATCCTGTGACTGTTTTTCACCTGATAGCTGGTATGTATATCTGTTATCCCTCTCGCACTTCTCTCTTTCGCTCATTTTGACCTATGATTTTATCATTGTAACTG
>NW_007014190.1:0-3264 GCF_000164805.1 Carlito syrichta
TCAGCTTGCTTCCTAGTTAAGTCAGCGATTTAAGTCTCCTGGCTAGCCAGCTGCCTAGCTTGGTAGCTACCTCATTAAGTCAGCTGGCTAGCCCATTATATAGCTAGCTAAGTAACCTAGTTAAGTCAGCTCATTAGCCAGCTGGTTACATAGGTTCCTAGGTAGTTAAATCAGCTGGTAAGCCAGCTGGCTACGTAGTTAAGTCAGCTAGTTAAGTCAGCTGGACAACCAGATGTCTAGCTAGATAGCTAGTTAGTTAAGTCAGCTAGTTAAGTGAGCTGGTTAACTAGGCATCTAGCTAGTTAAGTCAGTTAGTTTAGTCAGCTGGCTAGCCAGCTCCCTAGCAGGGTACCTAGCTAGTTTAAGCAGCTGGCTAGAAAGCTGGCTAGCTAGTTAAGTCACGTAGTTAAGTCAGCTCCCTGGTCAGCAGCTTAGCTAGATAGTTAGGTAGTTAAATCAGTTGTCAAGTCATAGGGCTATGTAGGTAGGTAGCTAGTTAAGTGTGCTGGCAACCATCAGGCTATCAAGTTATGTCAGCTAGTTAAGTCAGCGGGCTATAAAACTGTCTAACTAAGTAGGTGGCTAGTTAAGTCTGCTAGCTAGCCAGCTGATTACTTAGTTAAGTCTGCTAGTTATGTCAGGTGTCTAGGCTGCTGGCTATCTAGGTAGGTAGGCAGTTATATCAGCTGACTAGCCAGCTGGCCAGCTAGTAAAGTCAGCTAGTTTAGTCAGCTAAAGTCAACTTGCTAGCCAGCTGTCTACCTGCTGACTTAACTAGCAAGCTACCTAGCTAGCCAACTGCTTTCTCAGCTGACTTAACAAGGTGACTTAACTAGCTAGCCAGCTGGCTAGACAGGTGACATAACTAGCTAGCTACCTAACTAGCAAGCTGGATAGCCAGCTGTCTTAACTATCTGACTTAACTAGCTAGCCAGCAGGCTAGCCACCTGACTTAATTGCCTAGCTACCTAGCTATCCTCCTGATTTAACTAGCTGAAATAACTAGTGAGCCAGCTGACTAACCTTCTGATGTAACCAACTTTTTTTAACTAGCTAGTCAGCTGGCTAGACAACTGAGTTCACCAGCTGACTAGCTAGTTAAGTCAGGTCACTAGGCAGGTAATTACCTAGGTAGTTGAGTCAGTGGCAAGCCAAAGGGATACGTAGGTAGCTAGCTAGTTAAGTTAGCTGGCTATCCAGCTGGCTGGCTAGGTAACTAAGCTGTTAAGTCAGCCTGCTAGCCAGCAGGCTAGGTAGTTAAGTCACATAGTTTAGTCAGCTGACTAGACATCTGGCTACCTAGGTAGCTAAATAGTTAACTCAGCTGTCTAATCCACTTACTAGCTAGCTAAGTCACCTAGGTAAGTCAGCTGGCTAGCTAGACAGCTTGCTAATTACGTCAGCTGGATAGACAGCTGGCTAATTTGTTAAGTCACCTGGCTTAGTCAGCTGGCTAGCCAGCTGGCTAGATATATAACAAGCTAGTTATTTCAGCTGACTAGTAAGCAGGCCAGCTATTTATGTCAGCTAGTAAAGACAACTGGCTCGCCAGCTGTCTAGCTAGGTAGCGAGCTACTTAAGTCAATTGACTAGACACCTGACAAGTTAATTAAGTCAGCTAGGTAAGTCAGCTGGCTAGCCAGATAGCTAGCTAGGTAGAGAGCTAGTTAAGTCAGCTGGCTAGGCAGCCTACTCACTAGTTAAGTCATCTAGCTGAGTCAGCTGGCTTGATAGCTCTCTAGCTGGTTATGTCAACTAGTTTAGACGGCTGACTAGTCTGCTGGCTAGCTAGGTAGCAAGCTAGTTAAGTCAGCTGGCTAGCAAGTGGGATAGCTATTTAGGTCAGCTAGTTAATTCAGTTGGCTTCCCAGCTGGCTAGCTAGGTAGCTAGCTAGTTAAGTCAGCTGGCTAGTCAGCTGGCTAGCTGGTAAAGACTGCTAGTTAATTCAGCTGGTCATTCAGCTGGCTAGCTAGTTAAGACAGCTGGCCAGCTAGCTGGCTAGTTGGTTAAGTGACCTAGTTAATTCAGCTGGACAGGCAGCTGGTTAGTTAGGTAGCTAGTTAGTTAAATCAGCTAGTTAAGTCAACTGGCTAGCTAGGTAGCTAAGTCAGCTAGCAAAATCAGCTAGCTCACTTGTTAACTAACTATTTAAATCAGTTACTTAAATCTGCTTCCTGACCAGTTAGCTAATTAATTCAGTCAGCTAGTTATTCAGCTAGTTAAAGAGTTAGCTAACTCTTTAATTCACGTAGTTAATTTGCTATCTAACTAGTTAATTCGGCCAGTTAAGTCAGCTAACAAAGTCAGTTTTCAAATTTTGTCAGCTGGTTAAGACAGCTAGCTACCTAGTTAGCAAACGGGTTAAGTGTGTCAGGTAGTTAGCTAGTTAACTAACGTATTAAGTCACTGGTTGAGTCAGTTAGCTAGCAAGTTAGGAAACGGGTTGTGTTTGCTGGTTGAGTAGGCTAGGTAGCTAGTGTGCTTATGACTTTAGTCAGCTGGATGAGTCAGTTAGCTTCCTAGCTAGCTAATGATATAAGTAAGCTAGTTGTGTCAGCTAGGTAGCTCATTAGCTAACCAGTTAAGTAATATAATTAAGTCACCTAGCTAGCACGTTAGATAATGAATAAGCCAACTAGTTAGCTAGCTTATTAAGTCAGTTAGCTAGCTAGACAGATAGCTATTTAAATCAGCTTGCTAGCTAGGTAGCTAGCTAGTTAGCTAACTACTTAAGTCAGTTGGCTAGCTAGGTAGCTAGCTAGTAATTCAGCTAGTTACGTCAGCAGGCTAGCCAGGTGGCTAGCTAGGTAGCGAGCTAGTTAAGTCAGTTGGCTAACCAGGTGGCTAGCTGGTTAATTCAGCTAGGTAAGAGAGCTGGCAAGTCAACTGACAAGGTAGGTACCTAGCTAGTTAAGTCAGCTAGATAGCTACCTGGCTAGCAAGTGATGTCATTGAGTTAAGTCAGCTGGCTAGCCAACAGTTTAACTGGTTAAATCAGCTAGTTTCATCAGCTTTGTAGCCAGCTGTCTAGTTATGTACCTAGCTAGAAAAATCAGCTTACTAGCCAGCAGGGAAGCAATTCAAGTCAGCTCGTTAAGTCAGCTGGTTAACATGCTGGCTAGGTAGATAGCTAACTAGTTAATGAGCTGGCTACCCAGTTTCCTAGCTTAAGTCAGCTAGGTAAGACAGCTGGCTTCAAGCTGGCTAGATAGAGAGCCAGCTGGTTAAGTCAGGTAGCTAGGCAGCTGACTAGCTGTTTAAGG
>NW_007014191.1:0-727 GCF_000164805.1 Carlito syrichta
GTGGGAGCCGGGCTCGGTGGCTCAGCCTGTAATCCCGCGCCTTTGGGAGGCTGAGGTGAGTGGATTGCCTAAGCCCGCGGGTTCGAGACCCGCCTGGGCAGCGAGACCTCATCTCTACAATAAATCAAAAAATCAGCCGGGCGTGGTAGCGCATGCCTGTAATTCCAGCTACTTGGAAGGCTGAGGTGGAAGGATCGCCGGAGCCCCAGCAGGTCGAGGCTGCGGTGGCCGGAAGCGGCCACTGCACTCCAGTCTGGGCGACAGAGTGAGACTCCAACTCAAAAAAAAAAAAAAAAAAAAAAAAAAGGAGGTGGAACCGCCTTTTTAATTGTTAGACTTCTGACCTTTGAACTGAATCAAAATGGTCTTTCTTGAAAGTTCCTAAAAGCTACTTGGTGCAAAGTGTTCTTTTACTGATATTTAAAATGCTTTAATCAATAGTGTAAACCATTCATACCTAATTTAATTGCTCCTCTTATAACTGCTTTGTACTTCTTATTTTACTTCCAGAATTTACCTCTAATGTATCCATTTTTACCTGTGGCTATAATTCTGGTTTCTCTCCATGCAAGTTACTCAACAGTATAACTTTAGTGCAATTCAGTGAATCAGTTCTGTAACTTAACAAACATTATCCTAGAAGACAATAAACATTCTATGATTTTATAGTTGTTATCCATATGAATATTGAGTTCTATTTTCTAGTGCCATTATTCTTAAAGTCTTA
>NW_007014192.1:0-869 GCF_000164805.1 Carlito syrichta
TTTGGTTTCTCTTTCTGCCTCAGGAAGGCCCCAATTATTCTTAGGGGTAGTCTCTTGAAGTGATCATTCATCTATTGCAGGTTTTGTTCCTGTATTTTTGAGCTTCTTTTCTAAAATTTTGACAGTTTGGGTTAGTTCTGCGATTTAGTTTTCAAGCTCTGAGATTCTTTTTCGGCTTGGCTGATTTTGCTTTCCATGCATATTAGTATGTTGTTCATTTCCATCACAGTATTCTTTACTGCTGTCATTTCTGACAACAACTCCTTCCTATTTTCCTCTTGTCTCTCCTCAATTTTTTAAATTCTCTCCATTAATGTCTTGATGTCTGGGTTTGTTGCATGTAGCCAGTCATTCTGGGGACTCTTCATTGTCCGTGTTCCAGAATCTGTTTTCTCATTGTCTGATCTCCCAGGGGTCTGTGTAAGACCTATATTCTTCTTTTGGTTTTTCTTCATTTGTGCGGTTTTTCCCCCCTCCTTACTTTTTCCTTCCCTCCATGTCACCGTCTTCTTTAATTCTGTTATTCAGGGGTAAAGGGATTGGTTTTACTTCTGTTTGTTCAATCTCCTATTCTTTATGTACGTCCTCTTACTTTGTTCAATTCTGAAGTTGCACTGTAGGTTGGAGGTGGTCCTTTTTGCAGTTTTGAGATGTACTTAAGGGGAGAGCTGTGATTCAAAATCTGTCTGCAGGTCCTGGTATTCGCTGACAGGCGTGTGGATAATGTGGAACCCACTTCCCACTGCCCTGGAATCTTTCCAGGGCAGTGGGGCTGTAGGTTTACTCCCTGAAATAAAATGTGGTTAGCAGAGGGGAAAGAATGGAGCAGATAGTGGGTTGAAAAGGGGAGTGGAGAGATAGAGGAGTAC
>NW_007014193.1:0-1300 GCF_000164805.1 Carlito syrichta
CTAGTGATGTTTTGTGTTAAGTCAGCTGGCTAGCCAACTGGCTACCGGGTTAAGTCAGCTAGTGAGTCAGCTGTTAGCCATCTGCTAGGTAGGTAGCTAGCTAGATAAGTCAGCTCACAAGCCAGCAGGCTAGCTGTTCAAGTCAGCTAGTTAAGTGTGCTGGATAGCCTGCTGGCTAGGTAGGTAGCTAGCTATTTAAGTGAAATGGCAAGCCAGCTTGCTAGCTTAAGTCAGCTAGGTAAGTCAGTTGTCCAGATACTTGACAGATAGGTAGCCAGCTAGTTAATTCAGCTGCCTAGACAGCTGACTAGCTGGTTATGTCAGCTAGTTAAATCAGCTGGAAACCAGCTGGCTAGGTAGTTAAGTCAGCTCATTAAGCCAGTTGGCTATCAAGCTGGTTAGTTAGTTAAAAAACTAGTTAAGGCAGATGGCTATCCATCAGGCTAACTAGTTATTATAGCTAGTTAAAACAGCTGGCTAGCTAGGAAGCTAGCTATATAAGTCAGCTAGTTAGTTCAGTTAGCTAGCTAGTTAAGTCAGTCAGTTAAGTTAGCTGACTAGCTAGATAGCTAGCTAGATAGCTAACTAGTTAAGCCAGCTAGTTAAGCCAGTTGACAAGCTAGGTAGCTAGCTGGTTAAGTCAGTGTTTTAAGTCAGCTTCCTAGCTAGTTAATTCAGTGAGCTAAGTCAGCTGGCTAGCCAGTTGCCTAGCTGGGTAGCTAGCTATTTAAGTCAGTTTGCTAGTCAGTTAACCAGCTATTTAAGTAACCTAGATAAGTCAACACACCAGCCAGCTGGTTAGGTAAATATCTAGGTAGTTGCATCACCTGGCAAGCCAGCAGGCTATGTAGGTAATTAGGTAGTTAATTCAGCTGTCTATCCAGCTGGCTAGCTTGGTAAGTAGGCAGTTAGTTCAGCCTGCTAGCCATCTAGTTACTTAAGTCATCTAGTTAAGTCACCTGGCTAGACAGCTGGCTAGCTAGGTAGCTAGATAGTTGAGTCAACTGTCTAGACTTCTTGCTAGCTAGTAAAGCCACCTAGTTAAGTCAGCTGTATAACCAGCTGGCTAGCTAGATAGATTGTTACTTAATTCAGCTGGATAGTCAGCTGGCTAGCGAGTTAAGTCACCTAGTTAAGTCATCTGGCTAGCCAGCTGACTAGCTAGATAGCAAGCTAGTTAATTCAGCTGTCTGGCAAGCAGGTCAGCTAGTTGAGTCAGCTAGTTGAGTCAGCTAGCTAGTCAGCTGGCTAGCAAGTTAGCGAGCTTGTTAAGTAAGTTAGGTAGCCAGCTGGCTAGCTA
>NW_007014193.1:2496-3348 GCF_000164805.1 Carlito syrichta
TCTAGCTAGGTAGATAGGTAATTAAGTCTGCTGACTAGCCAGATGACTACATCATTTAGTAAGCTAATTAAATCAGCTGGCTAGGTTGCTGGCTAGCTAGGTAGCTAGGCAAATAAGTCAGGTGGCTAGTCAGATGGCCAGCTAATTAAGTCAGCTACTTTAGTCAGCTGGCTAACCAGCTGGTTAGCTAGTGAAGTCAGTACGTTAATTCAGTTGTCTAGCCAGCTAGCTAGCTAGTTAAAAAGCTATTTATGTCATATGGACAGCTAGACGGCTTGTTAGTTATTTCAGCTTGTTAAATCAGCTGGCAAGCTAGGAAGCTAGGTAGTTAAGGTAGTCTGATATATCAGCTAGGTAGCTAATTAAGTCAGTTAGTTAAGTCAGCTAGCTAGGTAGCTAGCTAGTTATGTCCGCTGTCTAGCAAGCTGGCTAGCTATTTAAGTTACCTTGTTTAGTCAGCTGACTAACCAGCTGGCTACATAGCTAGCTTGCTAGTTATGCCAGCTGGTTAGACAGCTAGCTAGCTAGATAACTCACCTAGTTAATTCAGCTGGATAGTCAGCTGGCTAGGAACGTAGCAAGCTAGTTTATTCAACTTACTAGAAAGCAAGCAGGCAGTTATGATAGCTAGTTAAGTTAACTGGCTAGCAAGCTGGTTAGATAGGTAGTTAGGTAGTTAAGTCAGTTGGGAAGCCAGTGGGATACATAGGTAGCTAGCTAGTTAACTCAGCTGGCTAGACACCTGTTATCTAGTGATGTCAGTTAGTTAAGTCAACTGGCTAGCCAACTGGCTAACGAGTTAAGTCAACTACTTGAGTCAGCTGGCTAACCAACTGACTAGTTGGTTAAGTC
>NW_007014194.1:0-787 GCF_000164805.1 Carlito syrichta
CTCGTAGGCCACAGGTCAGCTAAATTGTTGGCTTCCTCACCAGCTGACTAGTTACGTCAACTCACCAGTTGGCTTGCTTGCCGGTCGGCTAGTTAAGGCAGCTCACCCGTTGATTCACTGGCAGGAATACTAGTTAACTTGGCTTACCAGCAGGCTAAATCATTGGTCGACTAGTTAAGTCTTCTGAGTCATTGGCTCACTCGCCAGCTGACTAAATTCAACTGAAATGTCAGCTCTCTCGCTGGCTGATTAGTTAAGTCAGCTGACAGATCGGCACACTCACAGGCCGACTGGTTAAATCAGCTGACAAGTTGGCTCACTCGCTGGCCGACTAGTTAAGTCAGCTGAAAATTTGGCTCACTCACTGACCAACTTGTTAAGTCAGTTCACCTGTCGGCCCACAAACAGGCCGAATAGTTAAGTCAGTTAACTGGTCAGCCTACTAGCCAACCAACTAGTTGAGTTAGCTAACCAATCGGCTGGCTAGTCTGCCAAATTTTCAGCTGTTAAGTTAGCTCAGATAACTAGTAAGCTTACTAGTTATGCCATCTAAATAGTTCGTCAACTAGTCGGCCGAATTGTTAGTTCAGCTATCCAGCATGCCAACGAGTTAAATGAGCTAACTAGTGGGCCAACTCGTCAGTCAACAATTTGACCCAGCTAACTAGTCAGCCGTCTAACCGGCCAACTTGTTAGCCAGCTAACAAGTCGACATGTAGTCAGCCAATGTGTTAAACCAGCTAACTAATTCTGTCGTCTCGTCAGCCAACAAGTTAAGTTAACTAGC
>NW_007014195.1:0-771 GCF_000164805.1 Carlito syrichta
TTCCTCCACTTGCTTCTTCTTGCATGGTATCTGACAAGAGAGTCTGCTGTAACAATTCTTATCCTTAGTCTATAGTTAAAGTGCTCTCCTCTCTGGCTTTGTAAATCTTTGCTGTGGAGAAAAATATGGGACTATCGTATAAGGATTATACATCTTTTCTTCTTTCCCATACCAGATTTGAAGGTGATTAAAAAATAAAGCAAGAAACAAACCAAAAAACACACTCATTTGAAAACAAGTTACAATTCTGGAAGTGCAAAACTCAACAAAATGATATTTTAAAATATAGGAATTTTTGTTTTTGTTGTTGTTGAGAGATTTTGAATTATTGTTTCAATCTTACTACTCATTATTAGTCTGTTGAGGACTTCCATTTCTTCCTGATTCAGGGTTGGGAGTTTGTATGTTTCCAAGAATTTATCCAGTTCCTCTAGATTTTGTAGTTTGGTGAGAGGTGTTCATAATATTTTCAGATGATATTTTGAATTTCTTTCATATCAGTTGTAATGTCTCCATTTTCATTTATGAATGAGCTAATTTGAATCTTCTCTCTTCATTTCATAATTAATATTGCTAATGTTCTATAAATTGTGTTTATCTTCTCAAATAACTAACTTTTGTTTTATTGCTCCTTTGTATTTTTTCTAAATTTCAATAGAAAATGTCTATGAGCTTCATAATTTCTAACCTTTTTCTATTGCATTTGATTCTGCATAATTTCTTCTGCTAACTTTTTAGCTTGGTTTGTTTATGTTTTTCTAATTCCTTGAG
>NW_007014196.1:0-768 GCF_000164805.1 Carlito syrichta
GTAACAGGAATCAGCTGAAATGGAAGGCACCACAAATTATTTACCTTTTTTACTTAACTCCTCTAAGTTAATCTGTTATATACAAAACTAAGTGCAGGAATGCTGCTAGTTAAATTATCTTTGAAAATACTTCTTTAACCAGCTCCGTGGCTCAGCCTGTAATCTCGCACCTTGAGAGGCTGAGGTGAGTAGCTTGCCTGAGCCTGCAGGTTCGAGACTCCCCTGGGCAACTTGGCGAGACCTCATCTCTGCAATAAATAAAAACATTAGCTGGGCATGGTAGCACACACCTGTAATTCTGGCTACTTGGAAGGCTGAGGCAGAAGGACCACCGGAGCCCAGCAGGTCGAGGCTGTGGTGGCCAGGAGCGGCCACTGCACTCCAGTCTGGGTGACAGAGTGAGACTCCAACTCAAAAAAAAAAAAAAAAAAAAGAAAATATTTTATGCTTGTGACACATAATTCTTACGTTGCTAAGTAGATTGTATTTCTTAAATTTCCAATGTAAAAATATGGTGTCATTTATGTTTCCAATTATCAAATAATTTTATTTCACAGTCCTGTTATTATTTCATTTGCATTCTAAAATAAACACTGAAATAATGATGATTTGTTCAATTTCACTGAAGTTTGTATCATATATCTTTTCTGAAGTGTAGTTAGAGTATTTACTAGAGATTTATTTTTCACAATGACATGTTTTCAATAAAGATATGCTCTGCACATTAAACAGGTAGGAATATTCTACACTCCCATCAAGAAAATGCTT
>NW_007014197.1:0-818 GCF_000164805.1 Carlito syrichta
CATAAAATGATTTTCACCCTGTTTCCCAGGATCATAAGAATATTTCCAAAAGCAGGAGTGGGGAATTAAAGGTACCTATAGAAACCTAGAAGAAATTTAGCTTACTCTTTAGTCTTTTTGCCTTAGTGTAACCATTAGCAAGCATTCAGACATTCTACTACAGAACAAGCAGCAGCCTATCCCATCTCCCTTGGCAAATCTCCTTCAGATACAAAACCAGGACAGCCTAACCATTCATGGTTTAACATAATAATCTCTAGTAAACTTTTAGGTTCCTTGACAAGACCAAAAATCAAAGATCAGCCTTTGACTGACCAAAGTCATAAAAGTAATAATAAGACCACCCCACCTTTGGTCAAGGAATTTGTGAGTTGCAAATATCTGAGTTTGTGAATTGCAAATGTCTAACAAGTCTCTTATAAGAAACTCTCCCCTAGGGTTAACCTAATCAGCCCTCTGTGAACTACATGACACAAATAAGCCCCACCATGGCAAGCAATCATGTGACTAACCCACCCAATCTGCCTGCTGTCCATCACCTGACATCATCAGTACCTGTGCTTGTCTGCCCCTTTGTGGTGATGTTGTTAAACCCAAAATTCAAAATCCGAGAGACCACCAAAGAGCCAGCTCCAATGCAAACACACGAGGGTCTTTATTCTGACTCGAGTCTGGGCTCATGTTTGAAGTCAATGCAGCAGCTTCAGGGATGAGAGCCTCGACCCAGGCTAACACACACCTTTTATACATAATTCTGAAGGGGTGGGGTGGCTTTACAAACTTGTGCACACAGGATTGGATAAACTATATGACGCAGT
>NW_007014198.1:0-845 GCF_000164805.1 Carlito syrichta
TGCTCAAAAGAAATCAAAGATGACACGAACAAGTGGAAAAATATTCCATGCTCATGGATAGGAAAGAATCAACATTGTGAAGATGTCCATCTTACCTAAAGGCAATCTACAAATTCAATGCAATACCCATTAAATTACCAACAACATTCTTCTCAGACCTAGAAAAAACAACACAGGAATTCATATGGAAACACAAATGTCCAAGAATAGCCAGAACAATCCTCAGTAAAAAAAACAAAGCAGGTGGTATCACAATACCAGACTTCAAACTTTACTATAAAGCTACAATCATCAAAACAGCTTGGTATTGGTACAGGAACAGGTATATAGATCAATGGAGCAGAATTGAGATTCCAGAAGCAAAACCTCAATTCCTCAACCAACTCATCTTCGACAAAGCCCCCACCACCTACCAGTGGGGAGAAGAGAACCTATTCAGTAAATGGTGCTGGGAAAACTGGTTGACCACATGCAGAAGATTGAAACAGGACCCTTATCTATCCCCATGCACAAAGGTTAACTCCAAATGGATCAGAGACCTAAATGTAAAACCTCAAACCATAAGAACCTTAGAAAAGGAAGGAAATACTCTCATGGAACTCAAATTATTATAGAAAAAAAGTTACCTGCACACAAAAGTTTTTGCAGCACCATTCACAGTAGCAAGAACATGGAACAAACGGTGCTGCCCATTGAAAGTGCACTGGACAAAACAAATGTGGTACATATACACGATGGAATATTACATGCACATAAAAGAAAAGACAAAAGTATGAACTTTGTAGCAACTTGGATGGATTTTTAGTCTATCATACTCAGTGATCTGTCACAGAAACAAGAACTGA
>NW_007014199.1:0-773 GCF_000164805.1 Carlito syrichta
CAGACCAGGTTGCCCCGTTGCCATCTTGCTGGAAGAAAAATATTTGTACTTTAAACCTTCATGCCTCACCATCAAGTATGAAAGAGCACAACAAGTCACTTTGAAAATATACATCTCTACAACAGTGAAAAGTGACATTATTATTATAAATTTGGCATACTTTTGCTATTTTTCAGGTTGCTTGACAAAATGTCACTGAGGTAGGACACAGGGCCATGTCTCCAGGTGAAAATAAATGGAATGGAATAAATTGGGATTCCCCAAACCCCACGTCAGCAGTTGACAATTTCCATTAGACAGGTTACTGAGAATTAGCATCACTCTCAAAGAACCCAGGCAAGGTTCACTGATGTCTCTGACTATGCCAGGCAACTTGGAGAGGGAGAGACTCTAGTTTACATTGACTCCCTGCCATTGCATGGTTACTTCAACCCCAGGGCAGCTAAACTCCATGTACATGAACCGGGAATGATGTGGTATAATGTTGACAGCAGATCTCCTAAAGGGCCTCCAGTGAAAGATCTCTCTAAAATAGGATCATATTTTGTTTTATAAAAGTTAAGTAGATGTACTAGTTAAACTATAATGCTAATTTGCAAATAAATATTTAAAAACAGAATCTGTTTGTCATCATCGTTTGAACATCAAGGTTATTCTTGCAAACATGTAGAGGCTACCTTTCCACAAAGCTCATTATTAAAAACTATTCTGACTTCACAGAAAACAACAATAACAAACCCAATAAATCCATTTCCTGAAGACCTGTGCCTTTC
>NW_007014200.1:0-624 GCF_000164805.1 Carlito syrichta
AACTAGCTGACTTAACTAGCTAGATACCTATCTAGCCAACTGGCTGGCCAACTAACTTATCTATCTGAATTAACTAGCTAGCCAGCTGACTGGCCCGCTGAATTGTTGACTTAACTAGCAAGCCAGGTGCCTGGTGAGCTGAATTAACTAGGTGAATTAACCAGATAGTCAACTGGCTATCCAGCAGACTTAAACACTTAGCTACCTAGCTAGCCATCTGTGAAGCTAGGTGAATTAACTAGCTGATTTAAATAGCTGGCCAGCTGGCTAGCCGGCTGACTTAACTAGCTTGCTACCTAGCTACCCAGCTGGCAAGTCAGTTGACATAATTAGTTTACTTAACTTGCTAGCAAGCTAGCTAGCCAGCAGACTCAACTAGCTGTTTTTACTAGTTAGCCAGCTGGCTAGCCAGATGACTTAACGAGCTCTCTATGTATCTAGCTAGCTGGCCAGCCGGCTGACTTACCTAGTTGACTTAATTAGCTTGCTAGCTGGCTAGCCAACTGACTTAAATAGCTCGCTGCCTATCTAGACAGCTGGCGAGCCAGCTGACTTAACTAGCTGACTTAAATAGATGGCCTGATGCTAGTCAGCTGAATTAACTTGCTTGTTATATATGTAGCC
>NW_007014201.1:0-692 GCF_000164805.1 Carlito syrichta
GTGTTGACAGGCATGCAGGGACACAAGATGAAAATAGAATAGAATAGAGTTGTTAGCTATTTCTGCAATGATCATGCAGTCCAAGAAGTTGCAAGAAAACTAGGAGAGTATCTCTGAGGAGCATGTAAGGACATAGGAATTTTCAGAGGGAGAGAGTAGTCCTGTCAATGCCAAAAATGAGATACAGAAAAGTGTTAGATAGGCTACTAAAAGCCCATGGCTCATGCCAGTTATTGTCCATGTCTTCCTCTTTTCTTCCCTGAGCGTACATATATAAGGGTGATGTCAACCATTTCTGCCTTACATAAGGCTCATATTACTGACACCCGAGGAGCTTTAAAACATCATATGTTTTACTTAGATGGATTTGAAGTCGATCATACTCAGTGATCTATCACAGAAACAAAGAACAGAGTGCTATATGTTCTCACTCATAAGCGGACCTTGAACAATTATAATACTATAAGAAAGGGATTGGCAGTAGTGGAAAACTGTCAGGGGAGGGGGATGGGATTGGCAGTTGAGGGAAACTGCTAGGGGAGGGAGGGATGTACTTCATCAACAAGGGTACCTGCATCTTCGACAAAGCCCCCACCACCTACCAATGGGGAGAGGAAAACCTATTCAGTAAATGTGCTGGGAAAATTGGCTGACCACATGCAGAGATGGAAACACGACCCCTATCTATCCCC
>NW_007014201.1:930-71057 GCF_000164805.1 Carlito syrichta
TGAAGGAGAATATAAGATAGAACCAAAATTCTCAATTTTTCTTGAGCATCAGAGTGACCCAGCATGGGTTCCAACCCAGAGTTTCTGACTCAGTAGGTCTGGTTTGCAATTCCAGCATTTGCATTTTCTACAAATTCCCAAATGATTGATGTCTAGTGAATACATGTCAATGACTGTTGATTTAGATGCTGTATCAGATTTAGTGTGGACTAAAAATCATCTGGAAGGGTTCTTTTTAAAAACAGATTTGGGGGTACCACCACCCAGAGCTTTCCTTCCTTCCTGAGGCCCTCAGGTGACTTCAAACAAAGTACATTTTGAAATAAGTTCAATCTGGTAATAAAATAAAATGAGCATAATAATTTCTTCAGTTGATAGTTATAGGTAAAGCATTTGTTGTTCAAACTGAAGAGAAGGAAGGTAGCGTATTGTCAAGAAGAATCTCATAGGAGACTTGCTACTTGCCCTGGATTTTGAAGAACAAACAGGAATCTCCAGTGAAGAGGGCAGTGTGGGAAAGCATTCAAAGCAGTAGAAGTGGTGCTTCATAGAGCCTGGAGGCATCAATCGCATAATTCATTTCATCCTTTGACATCTTTCCTGGAAAATAGAAAGGCAGAGAAACTGGCTGGAGAAGGGAGGTCAGGAGAAGCCTGGGCTGCTGAGTCAAACACTTTGAATGTTGCCCTGATGAGTGTGGCGCTTGATACAATCTTTAAGGTCATAGCGTGTTGACAGGCATGCAGGGACGCAAGATGAAAATAGAATAGAATAGAGTTGTTAGCTATTTCTGCAATGATCATGCAGTCCAAGAAGTTGCAAGAAAACTAGGAGAGTATCTCTGAGGAGCATGTAAGGACATAGGAATTTTCAGAGGGAGAGAGTAGTCCTGTCAATGCCAAAAATGAGATACAGAAAAGTGTTAGATAGGCTACTAAAAGCCCATGGCTCATGCCAGTTATTGTCCATGTCTTCCTCTTTTCTTCCCTGAGCGTACATATATAAGGGTGATGTCAACCATTTCTGCCTTACATAAGGCTCATATTACTGACACCCGAGGAGCTTTAAAACATCATATGTTTTACTTGGATTTGAAGTCGATCATACTCAGTGATCTATCACAGAAACAAAGAAAAGAGTGCTATATGTTCTCACTCATAAGCGGACCTTGAACAATTATAATACTATAAGAAAGGGATTGGCAGTAGTGGAAAACTGTCAGGGGAGGGGGATGGGATTGGCAGTTGAGGGAAACTGCTAGGGGAGGGAGGGATGTACTTCATCAACAAGGGTACCTGCATAATAAATATTTGTACACCTAACCCTGAATTGTACCCCACATCTTTATAATAAAATAAGTAAATTAAAAAATAAAAAAGACACACTTTATGAGAGCCCCCCCCCAAAAAAACATGTTTTAAATATGTGAAGCCACATCCAGAGCTATTATGTCTTAATCTCTGGGTCTAAGACATAAGCATCAGTATTGTTTAATGGTCTTCACGGAGTTTAAATTAATCTCTTCAGAGCACTTAGTATGCATCAGACTTTACTTTAGTAAATATATATCTTAGAACATCCTAGATTAGAAATACATCCTAGAACTAGATGAGTATATAAATATATATGTGTGCACACATATTTAAGTTCTCACAATTTCATGAAGTAGATAACAATATTAGGTCATATTTTGCAGAGAAGGAAAAGGGAGAAATGGAAGTTATGTAGGTTTCCAGGATCCCATGGCTTATGATTGACAGAGGTGGAAACCCTCCCCAGATTGCAAAGGCTGTACCATCACTTGCTTAATGATATGGAGATAACTACTTGCTTTCTTAGGAAGGGTGGTGGAAAGACAAAGGAATCTGAGTCATAGAAATACACAGATTAAGTACAAAATAGTTAATTGTCTAGGTAACCCCAGGAAAGTCTCAAGATACCTGGGACTGCCCTAAATATCTACATCTCTGTTGTTGATAGTGTGCAAGGTGAGTAATCGAGAGTTTATTATGCTTAGTTTTTTTCACCATGTGAACTAATCAGCATATTCATTCAGAACATATTTCAGATGTACCTCAGTAATGCAGAGCATTTCACACCTTGCAAACAAATTACTACACTTGTGATGTGCTTGTTTTTGAGCTGTACAAATACCCAGTCAACCAAGAAGGGACTCAAGCATTTAGAAGCTCACCAGATGCCACAGGGGACATGAAACACAGGAACAGAAGTAAGGATTTTGATTATCTCTGTTCTTTGAGCAATTTGACCTGACCTGAAGAAAATCTGCCTAACAACCTATCAAAAAAGAAGCAGTGGAGAAAAAAGACAACACAGTGGTGGCTGGTAGACTTGGGACATTTCCACCCAAAAAATCACAGCAGCTGTATGTTGCCAAACGCCAAATGCCAAATGCCAAAAAAAAAATCACCAATTCCTGTTGATTGTGTTGCATAACTTATTTTTAGCTTCCTCATCCTAAATATTTGTCACAATTTGGCATGCTTTTTTTTCAGATTTATTTTATATCATTGTTTTAAATGGAATCTAATCTTGGTGCCATTACTTCAGGCTATTCTCTCAGGACAAGCGTTCACAACTTCTTTCCCTTGATGCTCAAAAGAGACTTATTAGGGCTGGACTTATTTCTCAACTCCTTTTCTCCTAGGTCCAAAGCTTGAATGTTGTTATTTTTTTAATGGCCCATTTTGGAAAACTCAAGATTCTTTAAAACTCAAGTCTTTTATAATAAGAAATCGAGAGGAGAGTGAGAATGGACTTCTCATTCACTTGCCTGTTTCTTTAAAACAAGAGGTGCTGTTTTTAGTACTTTTAAGGTGCTGAAGAAGACTACTGGCCTGTGGAAGAAGACTGAGTGTTTCATTTCATAGCTGCCTTTTCATAGTGAACATCCATTGACTCCATTTGGAGGGTGTGTCTGAATGAGAGTTCTTTCTCCCAAGTAAAACCCTAATCAACTGACTCTTCATCAGACAAATACATGCTTCGTTTGTCTCATTTGTCCAAGGCAAAGCCTAAGATTGTTCAGAGGTCTCAGCCTCCCATAAAATCCTCTGAGGTGATTCATTTTTTGGTGAACCACTCTCTTATTCTCATAATATGACCCCTCAAGCCTGCAGCCCCTCCTACTTCGAAGATCTGGAGAGATATTTTCTGTTTCTGGATGAGCCAGCATACCAGAATTAATTAGTTCTTGTCATACAAAAGAAACTTGATGTTCCTTTTAACTCTAAACTACTAAAACTAATAGTTGCATTCTTCTGATCCTGGCAGGGTCCCCAGAATTATGCTCCCTGGTAATTGAACTCCCTTCCTGAAAAACGGAATGATCACTATTTGCCAGCTTTAAAATTCCATTTCTATAAAAGACCTGAAGTTCATAGAAGGCATGTTTTCAAACATTTCTCCCTAACTGGAATGAGGGTCAATTCAGCATGATTGTATGTAGGTTGACCTTTCAGTTATGACCATTTCACATTTCAGGAATTATGTTCTCCTGCATATTATCCATCGCTAGGTTAGGATGCATGGTGTCTATTCAGAGATTGAATCACAATTTCATAAACTTTAAAAATCTTTATTCTATGAATTAAATACCAAATAAGAACATATATGTATATTTTAAAATCATAGACTTAAGAATTGGCAACAATATGAAATTGTGACTTTCTGGAGTGCAGGAGAAATTGTACATAAGCTAGAACTCAATTAGTAATTTGGAATTGAAGATGAGCTAAAGGAATACAAAAACCCATACTCATCTATAGTAATTTAAGTGAAATATCCCATTTGAATATATGTTAAGTATGTAGCTGCTAGATAACTTCCATTTTTAATCTAACTGAATTTAGAAGTAATGTGGATTAATATACTAGCTAATTCTCATCTATTTGTGTTAGATCAGAGATTGGCATATATCTAGTGAAGATATTTTGAATATTATTTTAATTATTAAGATCGACTGGGTGTGGTGGCTCAAGCCTGTAATCCAAGCACTTTGAGGGGCCGAAGGAAGAGGATTTCTGAACTCGCGGGTTCAAGACCAGCCTGGGCAACATGGTGAGACCTTGTTTCTACAATAAATCAAAAAATTAGCCTAGTGTGGTAGTGGGCACCTGTAGTTCTGGCTACTTGAAGAACTGAGGTGGATGGATCATTGGAGTCCAGCAGGTCAACGCTGGGGTGGCTGTGAGCGTGCCACTGCACTCCAGCCTGGGCAAAGAAGTGAGACTCCAACTAATACATACATACATACACACATATCTGAGATTCAAAAAAGTTATGAAGAATCAATGAAAAAATGCATTTTATCTTCTTTGCTAATGAATGACTTTCACTAGTTTATTCCCATTATTGTTACCACAATAATTACCATTTCTAAATATATGAGTACACACAAAAATAATACCCCTGACAAAAATAGCTCCTGGTAGAAATACTTTCTCGACTAACCAAAAAAATCTTCAAGTAAATATAGAGAGATGTTTGAAAGTTTCAGTCAAACTATGAGACTAAAAGAAGTGCAAGATTACCCAAACCTTTTGTTGATAAAATACTGATATATATGATTGGTATGAACACTATTGACAGTTATTATTAACATTATTTTCTTTTGAAAATAAACAAAAATTATTTTAAAATTAATTAAGGGAAAATAATGAGTTGGAAATAATGACAATTTACTCTTTCAGCATAATCATGCGTGACTTCAACACAATTATTCTTCTATCTCAGAAGAAAATAAGGTGAGCACAGTCAAAAAAGTTTAGATGTTTTAATGCTCAGTTTTCTAATTCCGTACAAAGAAACAGTGAAATTGCTTTCACAGTTAGAAGAAAAAAATAAAATTCAGTAAAAAGAAAATAAATAAAATGAAAATTATTTCATTTTAATGTAAATTTTCACCAATTAAAGACTACAGAGTAAACATTTTCTTTAATATGTTCTTAGTCTGCCCCCTTGTGGGCTCCAGAAAGCTGTGGCGATGAAGTTATGCTAGCAGCCTCACATAGCCAATAAAATTGTGTTCTATTATTTTCTTTAATATGGTTTAGAAAAATGTTTAAACTTGCTTCAGTTGAGCAAGGAAAAAATATTTAAGATTAGAATGAATACCTCAAAACTAAAGGCTTTGATTACATCGAAGGACGATATTGCTTTTAATTCCTGAAAATATTTTTTAAAAATGAAATTACTCAGCCTGGGCAACAGGCTCAAAAAACACTGTCTCAAAAAAAAAAAAAGAAGAAGAAGGAAAGGAAAGAAAAAGAAAACTAAATTAGCCAGGCATGGTAGCGTGTACTTGTAGTCCCAGTTACTCAGGAGACTGAGGCTGAATTGCTTCAGTCCAGGGGTTTGAGGTTGTAATGAGATATGATCATGCCCCTGTACTCTAAATTGGGAGACAGAAAAAGATACCATCTCAAAAATAAAAAAAGAAAGAAAGAAAAGAAATTACTACATAAACTGTATGAATTGTGCATTTTTCAAGAATTTTAAGTATTTTATTTTTCTGACCTTTATAGAAATTAGAACTCTGAAGCAATTGTCAAAATATGCTATCTGAAACAATATATGACTGAGGACTTTTGCATGCATTTAATGTTCCTTGAACAGAGTTTGAAAATACTTGTCACTTCTTTATAAAAATAAATAATCTTACTCTTACCTGAGAGAGGAGAAGTCACATTAAATAGCTACAATGTCTTGTTATAACTGGAATTTGCTCTGATGGAGACACTTCAAACCAGATCCAGACTTCATTGCTAATGCAGATTTGATTAAACTTAAAATTCCAGTATTTGCAGAATATAAAAGTTGCCTAGTGATGTCTATCTTCTGACATATTTTGATACCTAATTGGTAAATATTGTTGATATATTTCACCTTAAGCTATTAATTTTTTAGTATTTAAATTGGTAATCTCTAAGCTATGATATCATTAATCGATGGTATGCTTGATATTTTTTATAACTTATTCTGTATGTTTCATTTTATCTTCTACATTATACACAATTCTTCTATGAATTAGGGGATTGTCTCTTCATTTTTGGCAGTGCAATAGGTTTTTAGCTTTCCAAGTTTGAATGGGTGAGTGGATTCTTAAATGAAATAAATTATAATAAATAAATGAAATAAATACACACATTATGATTAATTACAGTGCCATTTTTTAAAGTAGTGTTCCAGGATTCAGTATGACCATAACCTTTAAAAAAGTTCAGTACATAGTTTCAAGATCAAAAGCAAAGTAAAACTAGGTGGTACAAATTATGTTATATGAATATACAGGCACGTGCATGCACGTACACACAGACACACATACACACATGCATTATTTTCTTACCAGAAGTTCTGCCTGCAACTTTTTGGTGATCCTGGACAAGGCCTGCTCACCTCTTTGTACTTAGTTTTCTCACCTTTGAAATGATAGGAGGAGCCGGTCAGTGTTTCTTGAACTGTTTCTACAGATCTATTTCTAAGTGTCGAAATTCCTCCATGAGAATTTTTAAGTAGAGTTGTCCCTAAGAAACTGTGAAGGATTGGTTCCAGGACCTCCTGGGGATACCAAAATCTGTGGATACTCAAGTTCCTCTTATAAAATGACTTTGTATTTGCATATAACTTATGCACATCTTCCTGTATACAGTCATGCATTGCTTAAGCATAAAGAAATATTGTGAGATATATTGTTAAGTGATCTTGTTGTGTGAACATCACAGATTACACACACACACAAACCCAGATGGTATAGCCTACTCCACACCTGGGCTACGTGATATAGCCTATTGCTACTATTGTTAGTGTACTGAATATTGTGGGCAATTGTAGCACAATGGTAAGTATTGGTGTATCTAAACACACCTAAACATAGAAAAGGTAATGCCTTGTGCCACAATGTTATAATGGCTATGATGTCACTAGGCAACAGGAATTTTTCAGCATTATTATAATCCTATGGGACCACTGTGGTATATGCAGTACTTTGTTGACTATCATTATGAGACACATGAGTGTATTTTAAATCATTTCTAGATTAGCTATAATACCTAATTCATGTAAATGCTATATTGTTTAGGAAATAGTGACAAGAAAAAAAAGTCTACACATATTCAGGACAAATACAATATTTTTAAAAAATATTTTTGCTACACAGCTGGTTTAATTTCCAATCCAGAAGTTATCAAATCCAGAAGTTATGAATATGGATGGTAGACTGTATTTTGTTTTTATAATTATGGTCATCTAAACACATATGCAACTTGTGGATAATTTAGATGACCAACTTATAACTGGGCACAGTCATAAAAGGCAAAATCTAAAGCAGAGGCTTTAAATTTTTGAGAAAGCATTTCTCAATACATAGCTGAAGAATCTTTGTAGTTCTCAAAGGTATTCTTGATAGTCCACAAGTGCTTAAATTTGAGAAACATTTCTCAAATTCCTTTCAGCATTAAGCATTTATTTTAAAATATGATATTCACTTGCTTTAAGTGGAACTACCAGCAGAAGGCAGCACACTGCAAAAGAAAGACAAAATAGAATTTTATCTATTAATTTGAGGTGCTCAACACTTGTAAGCATTTCAAAAGGAGAGCAATGTATAAGATTACATGGCATATAATATTTAAAGTTAGGCTACAACAATGTTTGAGAAAGAAAACTGACAAACTTCAGGAAGTGCCTGCCAAATTTCTAACATAATGACTGTAATCTGTAGTGCTGTTTGCCAGAATTCGAAAAGGAGGTCTTGTGAACTCTGAGTTGGGGAAAGTAAAAAATAAAAGATATTTGTGACATCAAATGATACTGAGCAAAGAATGGTAAGTATTTCAAGGAAACACACTCCACAAGCACCAAAGTCCCTCCAATTTGGCTTTAAAGTAATTGAGTTTGTGCAAAAATGAGATTATGAATAAATGAAGTAAACATTATTAAGAGCAATGTATCAAAAGACAGATTGGTTGTTGATTGGTTTCAGAATACCTATACAACAAAGAAAAAAATGGTTCAGAATATTTGGATTAATAAATTGTAATATTAAAAATTCAGAACAAAAGGAAATAGATGGTAAATATGAAGACTAATGTCTATTGGGCTTCTGACATATGCTCATTTAAATCAGATTATTGCTAAAATTATCTACCAATAAAAATGATAAGTTCAAGTTCTATCTTCATGAACAAGTAGTTCAAAGCTTCCAAATTTGTGAAGATCACTAAGAAAAAGAGTAGAATCACAAATTTGTCAAATATAGAATTTATTTTTAGAAATCAATATAATTAGATACCTATATTTAATTACTATACTGATGATACTTTCCTGATCTGATTGAACTTTTTAATTTAATCTGATAATTTGAGTAACACACACACAATCATGAATTTGGTACCAGCATATTCAATGGTTACACTTTTGCATTAAACAGTTATAATCAATTAAATATTTAAAACTGAATAAACATTTGCTATAAAATATATCATTATTCTACAGTTAATTTATTTCTTATTAACATATTTATTTCTAGACCTATAATAGAGGGGATAGGATATACTTTTAATTAATATGAAAATTTTGACTTTATTTTTTTTAAATACTTCTTTGTAAATGAATCTTTTCATATTTTAAAGAAGACTCTTTATGACCCCATATATTCATTTGTGATCAAACAAAGCCAAAATTAAAATAAAACCCCGATGAAAACAAAAACTGCCCATCTAAGTGAGATCCACCCTTTCCTCTCTTGCCAATAATGGAAAAGTAACCAGCTTGAAGAACTTTACCGAAAAGATGCAACTGACCTGGAGGTCAAAAACAAACAGAAGAATAAGCTCCATGTTTTATTATGATGTTAACACAAATAAAACAGAAAGCAAACATCTCTCCCTCTGCTTTCATAGAACACAAGATTAAGACAACAGCTGGCTTTGCCGTCCTGAGGCCATCTATCAAGTACACAGTTGCCTAACATCAGTTTAGAGAGAACACTATTTTATGAACCAAGCTGAAGACATATGGAGAGAAAGGGACTCTCATATTTGTGCTGGGATTTCTGGCTTCCTGAATTCTTTAAATCTGTAGGACAACCCCTGATATTCTCCCGTTGCTCAGATCGATGTCTCAACACTTTGCTAAATGATGTAAAAGCCTTATGATTTTGCCATATCTGTGCACCACCTATACTATTAATATTCTTAATGCTTCTCTATTTATTAAATATTATTACATTAATATATTTATTCTCAAGATGTCAATTTTATACTATATCATAAATAAGAATTCAGTATCTCCTGTCACAAATGTAATGAAAACAAAATGTTAATAAATACTATCTGAATACTCTTGCCTATCAATTCTCTGAGCAAAGGGCCGCATGCGTTTTTTTTAAAAAGGGGTCATAGCATGTGTTAGAGAATACTGAAAACTTGAAATAATCAAAATAAGACTTTCTTCTTGATCTATTCCACAGGGGTGGAAAGGTAACTATAAACCGGAAATGTGGGATGAGATCATGGTAATAACAAGCCCAGGACTGATAATGGTTTGACCTTTAAATTTCTAGGCATTTCATACAAAAATATGACAATTTTATCCAAGCACCTAGATGACACAGCGTAGCCTGTTAGGTCTCTCCAAGGATGAAGTAGAGTCTACTCTACTTACCACAAGAGTCATCATAGGTTTCATCCTCTCTAGACACTGCTCTGCATCTGTAGGTATCATTCCTCTCTCCTGATACACAATTCTCTCACCCTGTTTCCTCCAAGTTAATTGGCTGTTCAATGTACACTAGCTGTTATATTAGAGTAAGAGAAACTTACAGGTATAAGTAAAACAAGATTTGGCAAAAGTGTAACGTTTGAAATTTGCTCATTTCTAAGTTACATCCAATGTAGGCTGAGCTCAGGATTATGTTTATTTTTGTTTGCTTGATTTCTCCTCAGTTTTATCAATTATTGAGCATTTGTGATCCGGTTTTGTTTGCCTCCAAAGTCTGCTACTGATCATCCTATAACTCCATTTCTAGAAACAAATGATAAAACTTGACAAAAACCAGCTATGTCCCAACCACATGAGAACTTTGGTCAATTAACACTCCTTGACTGGATATAATCCTTTCTATTCTCCAAGCTCAATGCCAAAACATCTTCACTTCCTTTATTTTTTGAATAGGAAATTAATTTAATTGCAGTAACACTTACTTTTGTCATTTTTGATTAGTAAAAGCTCATTTATTTTCCATTTCTGTATCTATAGATCCCCATAGTATCTATAACAGTTTTTTGTAATTAAAAGCTAAATAAATAATGCTGAACCAACTTATAAATAGCTAAATAGGAAATGGTTATATTCAAACAAAACACTATTAATCTTCAAAAATAATGTTGATTATTTTAAAGAGGATATAGCTCTTATTTCTTGCATAATAATATGCTGAATCTCTAATGAAAATTAGTTTTGAAAAAATAATATTTAGGAGATTAACTATGTATTTTAAAATTGTGTAGAAAATACATGTTGAAATTTCACAAAGATGACAGTGTTTTTTACACAAATGTACTCCTCCTTCTCCCAAAAAGAATGGAGAAAGTAAAAGGTTTATGCTTATTTCATTTAATAGAATTTATATTAGTCCTCAGAGAATTTATTTGACCAGATATTTATTTTTTATAAATTAAAACTAACATAGCTGTGTCTCATAATAGCAACTTATATTCAGATGTAGGGACCAAAGCTTTTAGAGTTGTTTTATAAATGCAGAACTAACAAATACTTTTAAAATGTTTATACTTTTAATGCAATTGTATATCAGTAAGTAAGATATGAATCAAAGTTAATCATTCTCCATATTTTTATTGTTTTAAAAAGCATGTCTGAAATGGTGAATTATTTCCTCATTGGAATTTTAATCAATTGCAGATGTTCTATCTTACAATTTATTCATTTAGCAAATATTTAATCTACTTTTATGTGTCAGGCACTTCAAATATATAATGATTAATCAGTTTTTGACCTTTCTACTTCGCTGGAACACTTGGTCTTAAGTAAAAGAAGCTTTTAATCCATCCAAATAATAACACAATTTAGTGGGAATTTGAAGGAATGTGGGAGAGGAATTTCTAAAATACAAAATAACAACACATAGAAAACCACGGGTAGGAACTGCAAAGGACAAGAGCTCATGGAAATATGAAGGTAATGACTATCATAGGGAACCCAGATTCCTATCTCCTAGGGAATGGTTTCTCTGCTTTGCTCTAGATTTCTGATTTAAAATTGAATAAATGACACAACAACACCGTTTACTTCATAGAAAAACTTGATGCATGCTTTGGCTTCTGCTTTTGAAACTGCCTCATTTTCTCAGTTACCCAGTTGAAAATTTTCCAAAGAGAAATCTGATTCCTAGGCGTATTTTTCCAGATCAGGCCATTTAAGCCAGAGGTCAAACTATGAGAGGCTATCTTTAAACATCATACGGGGAGTCAGCGGGATCTGTTAAGTTTGACTGGGATTTCTTGATCATTTTTCTTCAAAAACTTTTGCCTTTTTGAGATAGATAAGCACATTATTCAAAGTCTGATCTTTGCATAGGCACCAGTAGAATCTAATTTCACTTACTCATTTTTTCAAATAATATGTTAGCATATTATTTGAAAGTTTTTTTCCCATCTAACTTTTCAAGTAAAATCTCGGTAGGTTATAGACTAAGTTCTATTCCCTAAGATACTTTTCTACAATTCATTATAAACATTTTCAAACTTCTCTAAGATTTTACTTTAGTTTTATGCACTAAAGTGTGCACTAGGGCTAATATTTTCTTTCAAGTTGTACCCTGGTCAAGGTAGAGTTGAGACTACATTTTTTTTTGTCAATTAAGGAAACCAGACAAAATACCATAATTTTTATATTCACCACTAGAAAATTGGAAAAATTTCATGAAGTTTATTTTTATTTTTTGGAATTCTTTTATTGTTTCTTTCATATTCTCTAGATGATGCTGTCACTTTTGCTATTTTTAAAGGAGTTTTCTACTTCCAGTTAGAGATAAATTTTGTATTAAAGTATAATATTTTACCTGTCTATTGTATAACCTTCTTCTATCTTGTCTCTTGTCTTTTATTAATTAGACTATTTGTCTATACAGAGATTCATATAACCAATTTAATTTGTTTTCAATTACATTTCTTCTGGTATTTTATTATTTCCTCTGTCTGGGTTACTTTTATGTTCTTTAGATAGAGATGTAATAGCAATAGTTACATGTTTGTTTTATAGATGGAGGCATCAAGATAAATATATTATCTTTTAAGAAAGATTTGGTGATAAGGCATACTTTCTGTGAAAGGTTATGCTTTTATTTTTAGTTTTTGTTTTTTCTTTGCCGATACTTAATATGACAATTTTCAAACCCACAGAAAAGTTGAAAGAATTTAACATGAATACTCAAATACTCACCACCTAGATTTGACAATAAAAATTTGTTGTATCTGTTTCATCAGCTCTCTATTCCTCTATCCATTCTCTATCTATCCATCATTTCATTTTATTTTTTATATGTTTGAAAAGCAGACATCAGCTCATTTTATCCCTAAACATTTTAACACGCATTCAGTAACCAGAGTACAGTATTTATTTTTGTTCTTGCACTTTTGACTTTTGGACGTAAAATTTATATACAACATAATACACAGAAAATATATATATATATATGTATGTATATATACATATGAGTGTGTGTGTTTGTGTGTGTATACACATATATATGTATGTATTCTCCAGAGTTTGAGAATAGTTAGTGTTAGGCACATAAAAACAAAAAACAAAAGATAAACTATTGCAAAAATTGAAGTTGCATGAGAAAGTAATATATTAATATATGCATCCCATTGAGTTCTAAAAACAATGCATATACCTTACAGTATCCTTATGAAAACACAGAATGTTGCTATCACTTCCTAAAATATTCCCTCATGCCTGTTTCTAGTAAATTTTAAATTTCTGCCCCATGGCCACAGATGCATTCTACAATAGATTTGTATTTCTAGTTGTCAGAAATCTTTTAATATGCCCTAGTTTTCATCACTAATCAAAGTATTGTTTGATAAGATACTGTTAAAATTCAGTAATAAAAACAATGCTTAGTAGTTTATAGTCTAAAGCAGCAGTCCCCAACATTTTTGTATATGAGACTAGTTTCATGAAGACAATTTTTCCACAGACTGGGGTGGCAGGGTGGGGCGGGGTGGGAATAGTTTTGAGATGATTCAAATGCATTGTATTTATTGTGCACTTTCTTTCTTTTACTATTACATCGTAATATATAATAAAATAATTATACAACTCATAATAATGCAGAATCAGGGGAGCCCTGTGCTTGTTTTCCTGCAACTAGACAGTCCCATCAGGGGATGATGGGAGACAGTGACACTTGAAGTGTTTCGCTATGTCCAGTCTACTCCATGATCTCATTTTGCTTGCTGTCACTGCAGCTAACCCTGCTTTACAAAGATAAGATGTGGAAATGGAAGCCGGTTTTTCAGTGCTTTTTTGTGGTAATCTCAGAATATTTCTCCTTGACTTTAATCCAGAACACATGAAGATTTATTGCTGCAAATATACTTTTCATTCTTTTCTTTTCCTTTTTTTTTTTTTTGGCGTCTGTCTCACTCTGTCGCCCAGGCTGGTGGCATACTCTCAGCCACCACAGATTTGACCTGCCTGCTGGGTTTAGATGATCCTTCCATCTCAGTCTTCCAAGTAGCTGGAATTCCAGTCATGCACCACCATGCCCAGCTAGTTTTTTGATTTATTGTAGAGATGAGGTCGTACCAAGCTGCTTAGGCTAGTCTCAAATCCGTAGGCTCAGGTTATCCTCTTGCCTCCGTCTCCCAAAATGCTGGGATTACAAAGCGTGAACCACTGAACCCAAGTCAAACTTATTTTTAAGGCCACCATCATTTGTGATCTAAGCAGTTGATCCTTTTTTAGCACGGGCAAAGTTGATTCACCTCGCTTATTCACAAATGGGTTATGAATCCATTCCTTCCCAGGTCGGGGGTCTTTTATGTTTGAGAAGTAATGCTCAAACTCTTTTGAAAGCTGAGATAAGTGGTTATGCACAGTAAGGAGAAAGAAGGCCCTGGCTCAGTCTCTTTCAAAATCTCTGTTAATATCTGAAGCATGTCAAAAATCCCAGTGTTCATTCATCACTCCCATAATTCCAGGGTGACTTTGAATGCAGCCACTTTATCTGCCAATTTGAACACAGTTGTCATTCTCCTCTGAAATGACAGATTGAGTTCATTGAGCAAGTTGAATATGTCACACAAGTCACAAGTTTTGTGACCTATTCTGTCACTGAAATGTGCTACCAATGGTGACTTTTTTTAGAGTAGAAAATATAGTTTATTTAAGAGTAAATGATGGAGAGAGAGAGAGAGAGAGAGAGAGAGAGAGAGAGAGAAAAGAGAGATTCACCTCCCCAAGGCAGGAGGGAATGACTGTTTTTCTAAAAGAAATATCTGGAGTGGCTTTCGTAACTCAAAAACTCTGGCCAGTGATTTACCTTTAGATGGTCATCTCACTTCTGTGTATAAGAGAAGATGTGTGTGTTCTGTATTCATCTTCTCATAGAGCTGCCTGAACAGCTGTGAGTTAAGGGAATGTATTTTAATGTGGTTGAGAATTTTCATCATAGCCTACAAAACATTGTTAACTTCAGGTGACATTTGTCCACTGACCAGCTTTTCTCTATGGATAATGCAGTGCGTAGACACATTCAGAAGCGACCTCTTTGACCCAAGTAGTGAAACCAGAAAGCCATCCAGTCATGGCAGCCACTCTGTTCATGCATATACTGACACAAAATGACCAGTTCAGTTTTCCTGATATGTAATCATTCAACGACTTGAATAGTTCTGCAGCTATGGCATTGGTTGGCAACAAAAGTGCACATAACATATCCTCATGTACACTTCTGAAAAAAATACATTGTGCAACAACAAGCATTCTTGCCTTGTCAACATCAGTAGACTCATCAACCTGGATTATACCATGGCGACTTATTAATTCTCTCCAACAATTGTACCTCAATATTCTCCACTATTTCATCATTTCATCTAGTTATAGTGCTAGTCCAAAAAGGAGCATGTGCTGCCTTTTGAACTGCAGCCTCTCCTAAAAGTTCATGACAAAAAGAAAGTTCCTTAGCAGTTGGCAGGATCAACTTTTTACCAAAACTAAAGGTATCTTAACTTTAGCAATGCAGTTAGCCACTAATAATGATGCTCTCAGTGCAGACACATTTGGTGAAGTAATGGCCTTCAAAAATTGCTCTTTTTCTTTGTGTTCACATTTTTGTTTTGTTTACACTCCTAAGGCTTGTCTTTAATGCACAGTGCTTGGTCTTCATGTGAAGGTCTCATGGTTTTGGATAGCCAACTGCCACATATGCAAAGCAGGTTTGGAGAATGTGAATCATCTATTGCAATGAATCCATAATTTAGGTAGCACTCTACTTAAATTTTAAATGCAGCTTTCTTTTTGTCAGCAGTCTTCGAGTCTTCTGCTGCCTCATCTTTGGCTCTTTTTCCCTTTTCAAAGAAGTTTTCCAGTGACGTTTGTTTTTTTACTTATTTTGGCTAGGGTTAGCTTCTGGGCCTTCCAAAACTGTGACTGAGACAAGTGTTCAGTGTGGGAAAGAGACGTGGATAGAAGTGGTAGATAAAATAATGAGAGGACCATCCACAGACCAAAATAAGTGTCGGATTCTGACTTAAAGCCTGCCACCAGATGCAGCTGCGCAACTGAAGTACATCAACTCATTTGCCACTCACAGATAAGAGTTCTGATATGAGTCTGCAAGCAATTTATGTATTACAGTCTCTGCACAGTCAAACTTCACTGCTAATGTTAATCTGTATTTGCAGCCACTCCCTAGTATTAGCATCACCATCCCAGCTCCCCTCAGTTCATCAGGCATTAGATTCTCTTAAGAAGCATACAACCTAGATCCCTCATGTGATCAGTTCACAATAAGCTTCATACTCCTATGAGAATCTAATGATACCACTGATCTGACAGGGATGGAGCTCAGGAGGTAATGTGAATGACGGGAAGCAGGTGCAAATACAGATGAAGCTTCGCTCACTCACTCACTGTTCACCTCCAGCTGTTTGACCCAGTTCTGATACTGGTTGGTGGTTTGGGTGTTGGAGACTCCTGGTCCAAAGCATTTCCAATGCCACCTACTATTTGATTTGACATCCTTTCCCCACCACTCAGTTAGCACATGAAGATCTGAGGGTGTTAGAGGTGGACAAATACATTTGAGTGTGGTCAAGACCCCATCCAGATTTAAAAACTCTGGAGCCAATGTTCTTTTCTATTATTTCACATAGTGTGTTTGTTCTAATTTTTACTGTACTGTGAAATGAGAAAGTATAGATAAACCATAGATATAGAAACAGATAAAATTTCTTTTTCCTTTTAGCAAAATGGACCTACTTATTTATTCACCAGAATGTGCTAAAAATACAATTTTTTTTCAGTGAAATTGAGAGATACATCATGTGAGGTACACATCATAGACACTATGTTTTTGCACAGCACCCTGACATATGTATTGCTGGTGAGGGACAACACATTGAATATTTTATGACAACACATGTCATAGAATAGGTCATGCACTGCAATGTGATATCAATAATTTTTATGTATATTTATACCTGTTTCCAAATTCATAGAAACAATATAGCATTTAGAATTCTGACTAAAATTATATTAGTGTTAACTTTCCTTGCTATGAGTAATACTTATTAGTCATATTTATAAATTTACTACCGTCAAGCTATTATCCTGTGTCAATTAATTCAATTTTTTAACTGATCAGTTAAAAATCAGAGTTTTCACTGATTAGTTTTTAATCTATTATTTATGTGAACTACAGCATTTTGGAAGTAGAATGCTAAGCAAATGAATTTATTTATTTCTATTTTTCATTCTTTAACTTACTTATTTTACATACTTTATTACTATCATGTTTTAAACTAATATATCATCAACCAAATTGTGAGGTTATAATATTACCATTTTCACTATTCTTATACATTCCACAAAACCATTGTATCATTCAATCTATTTCTTATCAGTTCTCCCTGTATTTCTTATCATCAACTCCCTGTACAGAGTAACCATGTAATCACAAAAATTTAAGCTAATCTAGCAAATAAAAAGTGTGTATCCTTTGGTTTCAAGTTTGTGTCTTTAAGAGTTTTTAAATGAATTTTACTAAGCTGTTTTAGAAGAGTAATCAATACTTTAATATTACTTATTTCCCAAAAGTTTAGCTTTTAAATATTAAATTCCACCTTACTGAAATGAAATTACTTTTATAGATCATAGACTAAATGCAATGTTTAAGAGAAATTCTAGTTACAATAAATGAGAATATCATTTCAGTTTGAATCATTTCATTTACTAAGTTCTAAAGAAATAAAAATAGAGTAAAAATAAATATTTAATTTGGCCCAAAAGTAAATTTACTAAGCTACTTTTCATTCAACTTTCCCTAAAGATGTGATTATTTCTACTTAAACATAGAACACTGAAAAAATATGTATTTCTCTGCTTCCTTAAGAAACACCACTAAAATGAGAATAAAGGAATTACATCATATAAATATAAAAAATAAAAATTTTATATAAAATATAAATATAAAAAATAACAGAAATGGAGAAAACAGGACCCTATACGTTTTTGGAATACAGAAAATTTTGAGAAAGCTGAAACAGCAGATGTCTACGAAAAGCAAGAAACCCAGCCATAAAAAATCACATAGTCTTCGGAATTAAAGACGTAAGATGTTTTGAAACTGAGCGCTTAGGTGTGGAACTAAAACACAAGGATTTGATGAAAACCTTCATAAGATGTCAAATTTACAGGTGACTGGATATTAATTTTCAGGAAAAATTGAAATAAATCATCACCAGTCTTGATGACAGCAGGCCCATGAGAGACAGGGAACAGAAAAATTAATTGAAAATTAACATACTGAATCATGAGGTCTCCAGCCTACTTGCAGTCCTTGGTTTTAAATACACAGAATTAGATATGCCTATTTCAGCAAACTATTGGAACAACATCAAAAGTTAGCAACATTTGTTGATCTTTCCTAAACAGCTTAGCCACTGCTTGAGTACATAGTACAGTGACACAAAGCTGTTCTATTTATTTTATAGTGTGGTACTATAAAAACAGAAATAAAAGGTTACTTGACAACTGAGGAAAGCTTCCAATAAAAAAAAAATAGAGGCTGATGTACAAAAAGAGAAAATCAAAAGAAAGGTAAGTCATAACACAGAAAAAACTTTTAAAATCTAAATCAATATATTTATTACTATAAAAAAGAACTAATATCAATGAAACAAGAACATGATAAAAGTAACAGAGAATTTTTTAAACACCATAGAAAATAATTATATGATAACAACATGAAAATTTAAATACAAACATAGGATATAAAGGCACAGAAGTATCACAAATGTAGAACTAGTAAAAAAGAAAAAAACAACCAAATGGAAAATGAAATATAAAAAAATGTTTAAAACTTGAGGATTAATTCAAGAGTTGCCATATCTGAATAAGAGAAGTCAGAAAAGAGTAAATATAAAAAAGAGATGGAGAAGGGTGGTGTTATTAGTTTGCTAGGACTACCATAACAAAGTGCCACAGACTTGATGGTTTAATAATAGGCTTATTTTCTCACAGTTCTGAAGTCTAATAATCTGAGATCAGGATACCAACACTGTTGGCTTCATCTGAATCTTTTCTCCTTGGCTTGAAAGTGGCTGTTTTCCTTCAGGGTCTTTAAGTGTGGTGTGTGGTTTGTTTGTTTGTTTGTTTTTTCCCCCTGAGTGCCTCTGTCCTAATCTCCTCTTCTTATAAATACACCAGTCAAATTAGATTAACGCCTACCATAATTACCTCATTTTAACTTAATTTTCTCTTAAAGACTCTTTTCCAAATTCAATCAAATTCTGAAGTACTGGGAATTCAGATGTATTTGGGGGGCAAGGTACAATTCAGCCTGTAAGAGGAGGAAAAATAATAAATAAACCGATTAAAGTTTATGTATTTCCAAACTTAAAGACCCTACACAATGCCCATAACACGCAATTAAAAAAAAAAAAAAAAACTTACCCCAAGATACATCTGCACCAAATTTAAGACCACTGAAGGAAGAGACTAGACACAAGGTGCAAAAACGTTGTTTATAAAAGACTAACAATATAAATGGTATTGAACTTCATTATTATTATCATCATCATCATTATTATTATTATAGATGGGAACTTCGCTATGTTGCCCAGGCTAGATTCAAACTCCTGGGCTCAAGCAAGTATGGTATTGAACTTCTTAACATAAATTTAAGAGCTTAAAGAAAATGAAAGTTACCTTTAAAATTCTGAAGTAAAATTCTTTTCTTTTCTTTTTTTTTTTTTTTTTTTTTGAGTTCGGAGTCTCACTCTGTCACCCAGGCTGGAGGGCAGCAGCCCGCTCCTGGCTCCCACAGCCTCGACCTGCTGGACTCCAGAGATCCTTCCGCCTCAGCCTTCCAAGTAGCCGAAACTACAGGTGCACGCTACCACGCCCGGCTAATTTTTGATTTATAGAGATGAGGTCTTACCAAGTTGCCGGGCGGGTCTCGAACCCGCGGGCTCAACCAATCCGCTCGCCTCGGCCTCCCAAAGTGCTGGGATTACAGGTTGGGCCACCGAGCCTGGTCATAAAATTATTTTCAATCAAACATCTTATATTCAGTCAAACCCTCAATCAAGTATGAAGGTAGACAAAAATAAGTTTCAGACAAAAGTTTCAGACATAAACTACATGCACCATTTTTCAGGGAGTTTCTTTTCCTGAGAAAGCAACTTGTCAGGAAAATGCTTTTCTATAAAAACATAGAGAAACCAAGATAAAGAAAGGCATTGAATCCAGAGAAAGAGTAGCCCAATCCTGAAAAGAGGCAAAAAGGAAGCCCCAATGACCTAACTCTGTCCCATTTCTAAAGAGCAAGTCCAAATTTTAGCAGGAAGACAGGGAACTCCAGGAAAGATGTCTCTACGGAGGAAAATGGAAGAGAGATATCAGCAGATGTGTTTGATTATGTGGAAAATAGAACCCAATGGCTCTTTGCAGCTCTGTTAAAGAGTTTAGAAATAGTGTTAGGCACAACAACAACAAAAAAACCATTGCAAAAATTAAAGCTGTATGAAAAAGAAATATAGTCATAGTGCGCTGCTTATCTCAGCAGTGAGTAGTATTTGTTTACATATTGTTATAGTACATTGGTAGTTACTGTAAGTAGATAGAGTAACTATATATGACAGATAATGAAGATCTGCAAAAATTGCAATTTAACTTTGTAGGAATGATGAAAGAAAATATTATGTCTAAAAGTCTGTAAGAGTGTACATATTTATCTTCAAAAGAAAGCCAAAAGATAACACCTAAAATTGAGAAATCAAGAAGTAGTTATGTAGTTATCAAATTTAGAATTAGGGAACTTGGCAAGACCTCATCTCTATTATAAATAAAAAATTAGCCGGGCATGGTAGTGCGTGCCTGTAGTTCCAGCTACTTGGAAGGCTGAGGCGGAAGGATCACTGGAGCCAGCAGGTCGAGGCTGCGGTGGCTGGGAGCGGCCACTACACTCCAGTCTGGGCGACAGAGTGAGACTCCAACTCAAAAAAAAAAAGAAAAAAGAATTAGGGAACTGCATTCTAGTGTTTTCTTATCTACAAAAACCATATGTTTATTTATAGTCCTATTCAAACATATTTTGAAATAGTACTTGTGCAAAACACTCTGCTAGTTATATCCAGAGAAAGGATGCAGTAGGATATCTGATATAACCCTTGGCATTAAACATGTCTATTTGCATATAGTTATCAACCATCATACTCAGAATTTTTAAGATAGTAAGACTTTAAGCTTATGATTATGTTTAAATGTCTACATTACTGGTACTGACATGTGTACAGGGATTTAGTGGCAGAAGATAATATTCCCAGCTGATGTTACAAAGTAGGATTTGGAACTTGAGTAGGTAGAATTTTGACAGGAGGTGATGGAGAAAGAATTCCAAGAGGAGAAGATATCATAGATTAAAGAATAAGAAAAGAGTACATCATCCAACATGTAGTTGATCTAAGTGTGCAAAAGGAAATGTGGTGGGTTAGAAAGATAGAGTACGGAATATTGCTTGGTCTACCTGAGCTGGAAATTAAAAAGTTTGTACTTAATCCCCATATAGTAGGTATCTGCTAAAAGTTTGAATAGGAGAGCATTTTGATGAAAGCAATTGCTTTAAGTTTCTTAAATCTCTGACAACATTTTTAGGATAAATTGAGCTAGAAATAAGAATCTTTTAATTTTTTATTTATACATAATGCTTATACATATTTTGAGGGTACATGTGATATTTTGATACATGCACACATTGTATAGTGGCATGAGAAAATAAAAATCAAAATTAGAAGGTGGAAAAAGAAGGTATGTGTGAGTGTATATATCTGTATTGAGAGGAAGCATCTTACAAAATGAAAATATGATTCTGCCACTCTTTTACTTAAAACACTTTGATTGTTCCTTCTGCCTTCATAATATAAATATATCTTTAACTGGTTCCACATGGTCTTGCTGCATGAGGCAGCCCTGTATATTTCCCCTTTTTTCCTGTTTTCCAGTTTCACTGGATTTCTTTCACTTCCTTTACATTCTGTCTAGATATAAATCTAGATTCCCTTCAATTCTCACTCATCGTTTACAGGTTAACACAAATGGCATTCTTCATCCTATCTCTGTCCATTACCATGAAAAAGTCAGAACATCCAGCTGGGACCAGTGGCTCAAACTTGTCATCCCAGTACTTTGAGAGGCCAAGGTGGGAGGATCATTAAGGCCAGGAGTTTGAGACCAACTTGGGCAATACAGCAAGACACATCTCTACAAAAATAAAACATAAAAGAAATTAGCCAGATGTGGCAGCATGCACCAGTAGTCCCAGCAACTTGAAAGGCTGAAATGGGAGGATCACTTGAGCCCAGGAGTTCAAGGCTGCAATGAGCTATGATCACACCACTGCACTTTAGCCTGGGTGACAGCATGAGACCCTGTATCAAAAAATAATTCAAATTTTTAAAAAGTCAGGACTTCCTAATCTCAATCCCTCTTGCCTAACCAAATTTATTGCTCCAAAAATTGTAGCAGTTGATTATCCCGTGCTTCTGAAATGTGGCATTGAATCACCAATTCTACTTTCTGGACTTCTCGGTCTCCTTTTGCTAGTCACTTTTCAATTCTTCAACCTTCAGATGTTGGTATCTCTGGGTTTAAGGCATGTTCTCTTCTTTTTCTATCTATACTTACTCCTTAGATGATCTGTGGCGATGACTTTAGTTATCATTTATATTCTGGTGGCTTCCAGATTTATATCCCCCACCTATTTCTCTCTTAACCCCAGAAACATAAATACAACTGGTAGTTTGACATACTGAATAGGTAATAAAATATAACACAATCAAAACCAGCTTCTTCTCAAACCTTCCAAATCTCAGTAAATGCAATTCTTCCTTCAAGTTACTTAGGTCAAAAATCTTGTATTAATCTTTCATTCCTCCTTCTCTCATATCTCACATCTATTCCATCATCAATTCCAGCTGGCTCCACTTTCAAAATTACCTCAATTCATTCATTTCTCATTATTTTTATCACTATCAGTCTAGTTAGGGTCACTATCATCTTTGGACTTACTGCAAATAACAACTTAGGTTACATTTTTAAAATAGGTTACATTTTAAAAATAACATTTTATGAGCTAACCTCATAAAATGTTATTTTTAAACCTAAGTTGTTATTTCTTATATTCAATCACCCTAAAAGCAATACTAACAGAAGTCAATTTATTTTTATTTGAAGAACTTACCAGGATAATTACTAAAGAGTTTAAATATATCTTTTCTTGACTGCTGAGATGAGAGTCCAACAGAAAAGTTGTTTGAAATGTTATGCTGTAGGTGATTTTAAGAGTTTGGTTAAAATTTCCATTTTTGTAGAATAAGTAAACAAAAACTAAAATGCTTTAAAATCAGTAAGATTTCCTGGAGTGTACTGATGTCTCCCGGAACTCCTAACTAATGAATTCAAGAGTTTAATTCTAAAACTTATAGAACAAAGAACAATACTTTAAAAAATATGAAACAGAAAAATACATATAAGATTTAATCAGTTTAGTTGTACTTCCATTTAATTCAGGTAATATTTGTTGATCTCTAATTGTGTGCCCTCTCTGTGAGAGATGCTCCAGAACTTTAACAATGACAACATAAAACTCACTATATTCATATAGCAGAATGTGTTACCTGCCATAATAGTTATTAAAAAGTGCTAAGACAATGATAAGTGTTGAATTGGTTAAAGGGAGGAAAGGTTAAAAGCATAGTACAAAATAGTAGCCAATAAGACAATTACATTTCCTTTAGAAAATAGGTAACAGATCATAAATCAAGGTCTTGTAATGTTGAGTGGAAAATATTTTTTGTATACAATTCCATCTGTGTCTGTAAATATACTGCTGTGAAATTATCCGAAAGTGGGACATTATAAAGCAGTTAATAAATTTCTAAGTAAATCTGACCCAGAATCAATATCAAATAAATCATAGTTTTCACCATCAATGTCACAAGATCAAATATGCAAGGATTATACACATACTGGGGCCCTACTCTCACTGTACCTTTTACACTCTTCCCAACCCACAACTCTATGTACAAACATATGTATGAAGACTTGGGTCACAAAATTATCATGAACAAATATTTAAGAGAATAAAGACTTTTCTATTCTAGATATTGAGGAAGGGATTACAATGATTACTCAGATCTGAAATAGGACCCAAGTTGGGAAAGCATGAATTGAAAGAATAAAACTAACATTGTCAAAAAAAAAAAAAAAGATACAATGCCTAGCCTCTACTTACACATTTTTAAATTACAGAAAAGATTAATAAATTGTGCCTCTTTCTTTATATTGTATTTCTAGGTATCAGTACTCAGAAGTCTGCTTTTAAAAAGGATAGATGTACTTAAACTTGTCCTTTCGACAGCCCTTAAAGTACTGAGACCAAACATTGGAGTGAGCCAGGAAAGCTAGGTACCAGGAGTGGTAAGGAACCCTGACCGGAAAAAGGAATAGAGGCAGGAAATCATACAGACATAAGAAATGAGTAGCCATTCATTTATTTTTATCCAACTGACTCCCTTGAAGTCAATTAAGAAAAAAAAAAAATCAGTAACTTACCCATGAAAGAGGTAGCATTAGAAGTAAAATAACTACAGCAAGTCCAGGTTTCCTGACTCTCCTAATTAAAATACTCTAACTTCCTATTAAGTGAGGCAGAAGACTACTACAGTAACATTTCCAGAGTCCTAGTGCCTAGAATAAAAACCCAGTTCTCTCTAGGTCACATTGAGTAAGTTACTTAACTACGCCAACCCACAGTTTTCTCATCTATAAAATACAGATACTATGTTAAATTTGCCCTTGTTAAGGAAATTGAAATAAAATAATATATATAAAGCTCCAGCAAGTGAATGTCACCTAAGTCATAATATTCATGAATCATCGGTATCCAAGAACAGATTGTATATGCAGGAGATAGAAAAGAGAAATCAATAATGTCTGCTATTCCCTTAGATTAGATAAGCAAATGAATCATGATGCAATCACCAATAGGGTATATAAGAGGACAGGTGGAGTTGGAATGTGGATTAAGGAAGTGTGGAAAAAAGAGGAGTGATTCTAGTTTTAGGCGTGTTGTAGTTAAGGTGCCTGTTTACAAGAGATATCGTTCACTGTCTGCTTCATTCATGTCCCTTTCTAAGGAAAACTACATTTAACTTATAACAAATGATTCTATGCCCTGCTTACTACTTACTCAAGACACATAGACTTAGTTGGTAAGTTTAAGACCACTCATTCAAAATGTTTAGACCACTCATTCAAAAATTGGGAATTAGATCATTAAGCTAAGAAGTTGTGCTAAAGGAATCTGTAATCCTAGTGGCTGAGAGAACCATTTGAAACCATTCAGAAATGAGCAGGCTAAGAAAGCCAACAAAAAAAGAGGTCAATGAATTAAATACTGAGTTGATCATGAATGACAGACAGACAGACAGATAGATAGATAGATAGATAGATAGATAGATAGATAGATAGATAGATAGACAGACTAACTTCAATTCATTAATTGTTGACTTTTAAAATTCTAGGTTTTTAGCGAGGTCGAACTATATTTGCATTTATATTTTTATCTGATTGCATCCTTACAATATGCCTCTTTTGCAAGATACATACCACCTCCATAAAAAGATAAATAGAAAGGTGCTGCCTCCCCTATATATTTGGTAACTAACCCCAAGAAAGGTAAATTTGAGTTTTATCTATTATGATTAAGTATTATGTCAATTGTCACGGGGTAAAGATAGTTAAGTTACATACAGTCCCGCCTTTAAAAATGTACTTTAAAAATGTGCTTGAAATTCTGTTACCACCAGGAACCACAGAGAAATTGACTGAGGATGCAGTTCAACTCTTAACGCAAGTCTTCACCTACCCCACCTTTTCTCAAAGACTAATTGACATGGAAATACTAAATATGGGACTTAGAAAAAATGTGAGATCATTACGTGACTCTTGGTTTCCAAGCACATTGCAAAATAGATGTAATATAATACTAACTATAATACTGCAAGTGAAGCTATCTATTTAGTGGATGCTTTCTATAATCCCAAAGGACTCCAATACTTATTACTACATATGGTCAATAAAAAAATCATAGGTGAAACCAGGCGTGGTGGCTCATACCTGTAATGCCAGTACTTTGGGAGGCAAAAGCCAGAGGATTGCCTGAGCCCAGGGTTCGAGACCAACCTGAGAAATTTGGTGAGCCCTCATCTCTACAATAAATAAAAAAATTAGCAGGATGTGGTGGCATCCATCTGTGATTCCAGCTACTTGGAAGGCTGAGATGGAAAGATAACCGAAGCCCAGCAAGTCAAGGCTATGGTGGCTGTGGTTGTGCCACTGCACTCCAGCCTGGGCAATAAGTGAGACTCCAAATAAAAAAAAAAAATTAGCCAGGAAAGGTGGTGAACACTTGTAGTCATAGATACTAGGGAGGCTGAGATGGAGGGATTGCTTGAGCCCAGCAGTGTGAGACTATAGTGAGTTATAATTATACCTCTGAACTCCAGCCTGGGCAACAGAATGAGACCCTGTCTCTAAAAAAAAGAAGAAAAAAGTGAATAAAAAAATTTTTTTAAATTTTATTTTAAAGATGTGGGGTAAAATTCAGGCTTAGTTATACAAGTGATCATTGTACAGGTAAAGTCTGGACCTCTCATTGGTTCCCACTTTGCCTGGTTTGAGATCAGGCACCCTTATTGATGTTATGTGCTCCCTCTCTCCCTCTCCTAGCTGTTTCTGGCTACTGCCAATCCCTTTCTTATAGTATTATAGTAAATGTTCAGGGTACATTTATGAGTGAGAACATATGGTACTCAGTTTTTTGTTTCTGTGATAGATTACTGAGTATTGTAGACTCTAGCTCCATCCAAGTTGCTGTGAAGTCCATAATTCTCTCCCTCTTTGTGGTGGCATAATATTCCATTGTATATATATGTACCACATTTTTTTTATCCAGTCCAGTTTCAATGGGCAGCATGGTTGGGTCCATGTTTTTGCTATTGTAAATAGTGCTGCAATAAACATGCTTGTGAGGTTATCTTTTTGTAGAATGATTTGAGTTCCTCTGGGTATATGCCTAGTAGGGAGATTGCTGAGTCATATGGAAGTTGTATGGAAGGTGAATTTCTAGTTCTTTTAGGAATCACCACACTGTTTTCCATAAAGATTGAACTAGTTTGCATTCCCATCAACAGTGAAGAAGCATTCCCTTTTCTCTGCATCCTCACCAACATCTGTTGTTTTTTGTTTTATTAATGATGGTCATTCTTACTGGGGTTAGGTGGTATCTCAGTGTTGTTTGACTTGCATATCTCTGATAATTAGTGAGGCTGAGTACTTTTTCATGTGTTTGTTGGCTGCTTGTATATCTTTTTTTGAGAAGTGTCTTTTGCCCACTTTTTAATGGGACTGTTTTTGTTTTTCTTTCCTTTTGGCACGTTTGAGTTCCTTGTAGATCCTGGATGTTAGGCCTTTTTCAGATATACAGTTGGCAAATATTTTTTCTCATTCTGTGGGCTGTCTTCCTGCTCTCTTGATGGTTTTTTGTTTTGTTTTGCTTTGTAGAAGTTTTTCAGTTTGATGAAGCCCCACTTGTCTAGCTTTCTAACCAGAGAAGTGAAAGACCTTTATAACAAAAACTACAAAGCATGGTTCAAAGAAAGCATAGAAGACACAAAGAAATGTAAAATTATTTCATGCTCATGGATTGAAAGAGTCAACATTGTTAAGATGTCCATCTTACCAAAGGCAATCTACTGATTCAATGCGATACCTATTAAATTACCAATATCATTCTTCTCAGACCTGGAAACAATACAGAAATTCATATGGAAACACAGACGACCATGAGTAGCCAAAACAATCCTCAGCAGAAGAAACAAAGTGGGAGGTATCACATTTCGAAATTTTAAAGTTTACTACAAGGTTACAATAATCAAAACAGCCTGGCATTGGCACAAGAACAGGTATATAGACCAATGGAGCAGGATAGAGATCCCAGAAGTAAAACCTCAATTTCTTAACCAACTCATCTTTGACAAAGTCTCCCCATCAGACAATGGGGAGAGGAGAACCTATTTAGTAAATGACTCTGGGAAAACTGGCTGACCACATGCAGAATGACTCAGAATCCCTACCTATCACCATACACAGAAATCAACTCTAAATGGATCAAAGACCTAAATGTAAAACCTCAGACTATAAGAATCTTTGAAAACACAGGCGATTCCCTTACAGGAATCGGAATCAGCCGCCAATTCTTGATCAAAACACCAGATGCCCATGCCATAAGAGGTAAGATAGACAAGTGGGACCTCATGAAACTGAATTAAAAAAAAAAACAAAACACACAGATGATCTATTTTAGCAAGCTTAGGGCGAGGATATTGCAGAGAAGTTCATATCACAGTCATAAACTTGAAACTCAGATATGTATACCCCTTATTTCAGAGTTGCCCTGACATGAAAGCTCTGTTTATTTCATAGATTGGAAAAGTATATGTCACTTAATCTAATCCCTGTCCTAGAAACTCCCAAGTTGCATCACTAAGCAAATACTTTTGCTTTTGCTCTGCAAGCATTTATAACATAACGCCATATAAAGTTTAATAAAGAAAACACATCAAAGGATATTAACTGCATGTACTTGGAAACCAAGAGTCACATAATAATTTCACATTTTTCTAAGTCCCATGTTTAGTATTTCTGTGTCAATTAGTCTTTGAGTAAAGGTGGGAGAGGTGAAGGCTTCCACTGAGAGTTGAGCTATATCCTCAGCAAATTCCTCTGTAGTTTCTGGTGGTAACTGAGAATTTCAAGCACATTTTAAAGTACATTTTTTATGTCAGGGACTGTATGTAACTTACCTATCTTTCCCTCATGACAATTGGCATAGTACTTAATTATTACAGGACTAATTCAAACATATCATTGATTTTTTTGGTTAGTTACCAAATACATAGAGAAGGCGGCACCTTTCTATTTAACTATTTATGGAGATGTGTATAATATGCTGAAATTTATTATAGACAGGTCAGTTTGTTTTGTAAATCTCACTTATTTTTAAGAAATTTGCCGATCAAATACATACAGTCTACAATATACATCTTTGGTTCTTATATTTAAGCAAGCCATTCCATCACTTTCCTTACTTGGAACTCAGATTTGAGAAGATTACAAGAGTCACAGGGTTCACGACCTTGGAAAGAGAATATAACTGAGTGTGAGCTGTGAGAATTTAAAGACACAAGAGATCAGGAACTGGCTCCCACAGGACATGGGGACATAGAAACTATAAAAGACAAGAAAATAAACTTTGCTAAAGAAAAAAAAATATGGAAAATGAAAATGCAAGTGAATAAAAGATCTCTGAAACCTTCATGCAAAATTTCAACTACTATGTAAATGTCGTTATTAAGAAAAATTTAAAAGGATATTCCACCAGCAACAATATAATATTGCCCATGCAAATTATAGTGTTTAATAGACGTTATCAAGAGTTGCAATTTTTAGCCTGCAATATTGTGTCTCTGAGATTTTTAAATCTCAGAGGAAATATGCAGATCCAAAAAGAAACATTATAATGAAGCCCATTCTATTTAGTATAATTAACTCTAATCTAGAATTTGAAAAACCTTATGCCCATGGGTCTCCTCCACTTAGGGCTTGACCTTGGGTACATGGGAACTGTGCAATGGTCTCTGTGTGCAAACATGTAGACATCATTTAGAGAAATATTATTTAGCCCTTTTGAAATATATTACTGACTTATTGTAAATCTAATATTTCTTCTATTTTATAACCAGATATGACTTAATGCCATTTTTCTAAGGAAAGACCATTGGGAGGTTGGAGAGGCATGTGATCCATGCTCTTTCCGTCTGTCATTATATTATTAACCTGGCCATCTTGGGGAGGATAGAAAAATCCAAAGCATTTATCCCCTTTATGCATGAAAGAATGCCTGCAACAGGATACAGAATGGTGAAATGCTTTATATTTAGTTCAGGAAACTCTTGGAATTAAGCATGGGCTTAATCCTTCAGGATGAAGTGTATCCATTTTTCAAAACAAAGCAACCATGTATCTTGGCCCTCATACTGCCTGATCATTTTGACTTTGTACGATTTTGCCAGGATGGGTTTTCTGGACATACAGAGACAAAGAAGAATTTTTATCTTTTAGACAGGTACCTCTGTAAGCCTAATTATGCAATGTTCTTTTCTTGGTTTATTTTAGTCAAGCCTAAAAATAAAGCATTTTTTGCCAAAGTTGTCAAGTCAGTGTATTTTATATTTTATTTCTTTCTCTTTACAATACTTGCACAGTTTACTTACACAATTTGAAATAAAACATATCAGTCTGATAGAAATTTAAGCTCACAGCCACGTAAATGATAGTCAGTACAATAAGCACTATTAAGGAATTATCTTATTTGATATGATTGTATCTAACAGCAATATGTACCTTTAAACTAAACTAAGGCAGGTGCAAATCTAGATGTACAGAACAATTTTCCCTCTGTGAATTGTGTAGCAATTGTTATGTCATGACATAAATAATAGTGTTAAATTTCACGATTCAAAGAGACAACACAATTTCAAGCCATTTATCATATAAGAAACTGATCAGAATTATCATCACTTTAAACTTAATGATTCTAATCATGAGTCATGTTTTCTTATTATACAAATATTTTATTATTCTATACTTAACTGATAAATGTGTGAAGAAAATGAGGAACAAAATATGTCAACACTAAACAGTTATTTCATATACCTTTGTCTCCCTTTGGGACTAGGGAGGCAGTTTAATTAAGTCTATCTGTATTAAGAAACTTAAAAATGAATTTACTGCAGTCTGGCGTGAGGGAAAGGCCTGTTTTCTCATTTAATGAACTGAGTGGAGTTTAAGACTATGACTTCCTTCTGTTTTAGAAGTGAAGCCATGAAGAAAGGACTGGGGAGTGTGCCAAGCTGAGATACTCTTGGGAAAGGAAGGTGGCAGCGTTCTCTTTAAAAATTCCTGAACACTTACCATGTCTCCCCCATCTCTAAACAGAAGACATTCCTTATTCCTTGCTTATGAGTACATACTTGCAAGAGAGGGAAGAATTCTAAACACTCTTAGAATATATTCTATGGTGCCTTCTATCACTGTCATTTGTTTGTAACTTACTGCAGAGAGAGAACTTTGCTTACCAAAGGGACTAAGGAATGTTCTAGCAACCACTTCTGCAAATATTTCTTTTCAGCCATGTTCAAGAAATATTTGCTTCGTGATGCAAAAGAGAGAAGGAGGCAATTTGTTTCATGATGTAAAGGGGGAATGAGGCAAAGATGAGGAAGAAAATGTCACAATATTATGTTATTTTTTTTCAACTAGATACTCCCATGCAGATAAGGCAGCACACTTTTAGTCATGTTTGTGTTCCCTAATGTACCTAGTACAGTTTATGCCAAGGATGGTTTTTAAAATGTGCACTTGGAAAAATAATCTTTGTGTGTGTATGTGTTTATTTTATATATATTTAACGCATATAAGTATATCTGTATATGTGTATATATGCATATATATATTTATATACACACACACATACATACGCATTTATATATGCCGCTTAGTAATGATGGCAAATATAAGGATTTAAAACAGCCCATCCTCCTCTCAAACCCTGCTTTTTACAAAGGGCTGGTTGTTAAACATTTACCAGCACACCACTTCATAAATACAATTTCTGTGGTGTAAATACTCCCACCATGGCCAAGTTCAAGCTACCACTTTGACCTCAACTAGCTTGAAAAGTTTCTACAACTTTAACAACAGGTTCTTATGAGCTGGTTAGGAGTGAGATCCAGTATACCACTTGCTACATATAAAGGAATCTGTTTATGCACATAAATAGTTGGAATATAAGATATCTGCTTTTGTGGCGATGTTTTCTGATCCTCAGAGGATATTACTTTTTTGTTTCCCATCAGTCTAGGCATTAGCATTACAAATAACCATTGTCTTTCTGTGACCTGTTTCACAATATAATGTATCATATTACACCCTCATCAATGATGGATACTTTATCAGTTTTCTTTATTAATTGGATACAACTTGTAGGACACAATTAATAGTCAATCAATATTGCATAATTTTTAAAAAGTTAACTGGCATGTGTTTATAGTTTATATACACATTTGGTTTGGAAATTCCTGTAACCTACAAACAATAAAGAACATTTACTATCATTTTATAATATTAAAGAAACTATATTGGTTTAGTGACACAATACATTTTATTTAAAATATAACAACTATGCTCATTCCTTAGCAACACCTTTAAGAACTCATTTGCTAACTCAAATCCTTCTTTTTTCTACAAATAACTTTTGGCAAAGAAAAACTTTGTAATTAAAGGTGAAAACATACTTGAGCTTTTTGATGTCCAGAACAGTTCTCCTGTTATACTTGGCACATCTTTGAAACTTTTTAATGTAATATAACTTTTTAGACAGATTTAAAATATCTTGTGGGGGCAAATATAATTCCAAGCTAAAAATTACTCCATCTAAGTACTAAAGTTCCTGTGAGTAATTTAAAAGTCATTTCTATTATTACCTATATTTCTGCTCATTTTTGTACAAGAACCTTTACAAAGGCCAATCAAGGTAATATTATTTTATTTCTAAGATTGAAGCAGCCACTACACATATCAGCAATATGGAAATATAACATAGAAAATAACCACGTGACAGTCCTGTTATTTTAAAGAAACATTTATCAATTCATATTCCTTAATTTAAATTACATTATTGAGAGACCGCTGCTTCTATAAAGTTGAAGTGGGCACAGTTTTTCCTGTTCCTTCTAAATACACCTAAAAACCCTGGGCATCCTCTATAAAACAAGCACAGGAAGATTTTGGAAGGAAAGAAGGTAGCAAGCCAGAGAAACTAGAGACTTCAGTGCCCAAGGAATGACACAGTGGTGGCTTCTATTAGTTTTCTCTTTGCCTTATATATACCAATCTAGAGCTAAAGAAGCTGACATCCCAGAAATACCAATGAACACAAACAGAACAAAAGAACTCCAAGAAAAGCCAGCTCTCTATAGCCAGAGGAACAGGAATGGGGGAGACTAGCAAAACAAAACAAAACAAAACAAAACAAAACCTACTAGACAACAGCTACCCTAATCGAACCAAACATCACAAAAGTAACTGGCCCGTCCTATTCAAGCTGAGCTGGGAAACTAAACTTCCACTTTGGCTATGCTCTGCTGAGACATCCCAATGCCCCTGCCAGTGTGGTGGCAGACAAGGTCTAATAAGGAGCTAGGACTTTCATTCCCAATGGGTAGTAACCAAATGCTTCCCCAACTCCTTACTAGAGTGGTGTCAGAGGAGTGGAGCCCGCAACAGAGTCAGAATATTTACCATTGCCCAGTGACCACTATTATGGCCCACTGGTAACAAGGCCATACTCACTGCAGTGTCAGCAGAGACCCCCTGAGAGTAGCAGTTGAGCACTACTGTCCCAGCCCAGGAGAAATCACTCACAACACATATCTGACGAAGGACCTGTATCCAGAATATATAAAGAACTCTTAAAACTCAGTAGCAAAAAACCTAGATAGTCCAATTAGAAAATGGGCAAAGTACATGAACAGACATTTATCTGAAAAGCGTATGCAAATAGAAAATAAGCACATGAAATATATTTGATATTATTAGCCATTAGGGAAATGCAAGCTCAATTCACAGTGAGTTATCCCTAAATAATGATAAGAATGATTAAAATAAAAATGGTAGCAGCATCAATGTTGGTGAAGATACAGAAAAACACAGATCATTCACCCATTGCTGGTGGAAATATGCAACAATGCTGCCACCTTGGAAAATAGTTTGGCAGTTTTCTAAAACACTAAACATGCAACTACCACATAGCTCCTGGACATTTATCTCAGAGAAATGAAGAGATGTTTGCACAGAAATCTGTACATGGATGATCACAGTAGCTTCATTCCTAAACACTCAACACTGGAAACAACCCAGATGTCCTTCACTGGTTAAATAACTGTGGTCTTTCCATACCATGAAATACTACTCAGCAGGCAAACTATTGATACATGCAACAACTTGAACGGACTGCTAAATAATTATGTTGTCTGAGAAAAAACAAATCTTAGAAGGTTATATACAGCATGATTCTATTCATATAACATTTTGGGAAATGATAAAATAAAAGAAAAGGAAAACAGATTAGTGATTACTAGGATTTTAAAAGGAGGTGGGAGCAGGTAGGAAGTGAGTACAACTATAAAGGGGCAAGAGGAGGGATCCTTGTGGGCCGGGGATGCTCTGCAGATTGTCATCATCCTGGTTGTGATACAGTACCATCATTTCACAAGAGTTTATCACTGGGGGCAACTGGGTAAAGAATACATGAGATCTGTCTCACAATTGCATATAACCGTACAGTTATTGTAAATAAAATGTCTAATTCATTAAAAATATTACATTGTGGGTATACTTAAAGTCCAAACTTCTTCACAATGTAATCATGTAACCAATAATTATTTGTACCCCCTAGAGCTACTGAAAGAAAAAAATTAATAATAAAAATGGTTAAGATGAAAAAAAATTACCGTGTGACTGAACCAGAAAGTGTGAAACACAAACATCTGCCATAGATTCAAACACATTTGTGGGCTATATTCATACTACCTGCTTGAGTGCCCTGACTCAGGTAGAGGCTCTTATTGACTGACATTAATCTTTTCACCATACAAATAATATTTCCTGCCTCCTCTTTTATGCCATGCAATCAACTCTGCAAATTTAGAACTTTGTATTATAGAACACCTACAAATAGGCTTTTAAAATTATGATTTGCAACTATTACCAGTTTTTTAAAGGCATATTATGCAAACTAGAATTAACAAAAAGTAAATCAATTCTAGAAAATATTTTCCCATCTGTGCAAACACAAGTGTGCAGTTATAAGGTTAATAGAGGCAGCAGACTCTCTTAATCAAAACAAATATACAATGGACCCAGTTCAGGAAAAGGAAAGCTAAATTCCTTGAAATTCTATAATTTTTACCATTAGCAGCAAATTTATTGCTTACTATAAGTGAAAGACTCGTTCTTCACATTAACTCTTGTTCTTTGACCTTGGCATTTACATATCTATACTTCCAAACATTTCTCCTAGGTCGGTATTGCTCTTTGATGTTCTGAACTCTAAGAGGATTCTCCCCCAGCCTGCCCTTCCTCCCACCACATACACTCCATTTCTATGATTGATTTTTCTTATTTATTCCCTTCTTGAGTTCACAAAACATGGTGCTATGTGATACAATACTCTTCCCTGCATTCCTTCCCCACAGATTGCCTAAGAGTATGGGTTTTCACTATTCTAGGGAACAGTATTTGGAAACTTGTTCTTGTCTCTTGTTCTGTATGCGTAATTCTTCCTGCTATTTAAAGGAGGGATGTGTAATAACCAAAGGTGGCCTAGGCCATTCTATTAGTCATAAACCCATATATTACAAAAATTAAATTGTAAACATTTCAAACACTACATGTGGGATTCAAAATCAGCCAGTACTTTAATACCTTGCATTACCTTAAATTGAAATTGATACCACATAAGTCTTGAATCAAATTATAGAGGTCATACTAAGAATAATCATTGAAACAGTAATCCACATGTTATGTAGACGTTGGCATTTTGCAAAAAGTGTTTGAAGTTTATAATATGAATTTTCAGATCTCAGAGTAAGTGAATTTAGTTAATATATTCACTGTGGTCAAATTCACAATCAAGAGTTTTCCAGGAGCTCAGGACAAGTAATCATGAAAGAGTAGAAAAGATTAGAAAAAAAACAAATTCTTGGTACTGCACTTTTTTAGAGGAAGTTTTCACATGGCAAAACTAGATAACATTTAAACAAAAGCTCCTATATTTGAGCCAAGTTATACCAAGAGTGATATCTTTAACTGGTAGGGACTTCCTGGAAAATTGTATTGAGAAATATTCTGAGGTTAAATCTGAGCACAGCAAAAATAATACATAACTGATAAATCATATCTACTCTGGACTCAAGCATGGACAGAGGTAGCCCTTCATGCCTTTTATTTGCCATCAATAACTCAGCCCACCAATTCGATACATATATGAGAAAATCAAGGCTCAGATAATGAAGTAAGATTTTCAAGGTCACATATCAAATTTTACTTGATTTAGTAAATCAACAAAAAGGGGGAAGACGGCCAGCTAGGGATTATAGAAAAGTTAGATATGTGAGAATATCACATAAATACAATCTTCTAAGAATTCAAACAATAACAAGTTATATACAGTAGACTAGCTGAAGTGATATAGAAGCCAAAAAGAGAAGTTTCATGTGAAATGAGACTTTGTGAAGAATTTTTGAAGAATTTGAATGAAAAGGGTCATAAATTCCTTGAGGTCAGGTTTTGCGCCTATTTATCCTTTTATTTTGCATAGTACCTTGAACGAAATAGGTGATCAATATATGAAGGGAGACTCCAAAAAACTGGAAGTATTTTTTGGAAGATGGGTCCCTTGCAGTATAGGCTTCCCAGCTAGGTAAGTATTCTAGGAACCCATCAGCATCAGTGTACCTCCGAGTGTTGTTGGGAGAGGCTGCATTCAGCTTCAATGAAATTTTTTTGATTCTTTCAATGCGTTTGCCCATTTCATGATGGGTGATTCACTAGTGCATCTGGCCACACCATGCTGAGTGTTAAGCAGTTTTTGACCAAAACCAGCATGACCCCATGTCCCGCCTTCACTACTATTCACCTGATTTCACCTGAGCGACTTTTTTTTGTTGTTTCTCCAATGAAAAAAGTCCTCGGAAAACGTTTTGCTTGAAAAAAGGGAAACATTTTGCTTGAAAGAGGTGAAACAAAAAAAGGCAGAACCGCTAAAAGATTTCCAAACTGACAAATTCTAAAATTGTTTTGAGCAGTGGAAAAAGTATCTCGATAGGTGTATTGCATCAAATGGAGAGTACTTTTTTTTAACTTTTAAACTGTTTATTTTAAAAATGCGGGGTACAATTCAGGGTTAGGTATACAAATGTTCATTATGCAGATACCCTTGTTGATAAGGTGTGCTCCGACCTCCCCTAGCAGTTTCCCTCAACTGACAATCTCTTTCATATAGTATTATGACAATTGTTCAAGGTCTGTTTATGAGTGAGAAAATATGGTACTCTGTTCTTTGTTTCTGTGGTAGATCACTGAGTATGATCGACTCTAAATACATCCAAGTTGCTGCAAAATTCATATGCTTGTCCTTCTTTATTGCTGCATAATACTCCATTATGGGTATGGACCACAATTTTTTATCCAGTCCAGTTTTGATGGGCAGCACAGTACGTTCCATGTTTTTGTTATTGTGAATAGTGCTGCAATAAACATGCATGTGCGAGTATCTTTTTGGTAGAATGATTTGAGTTCCTCCAGGTATATTCTCAATAGGGAGATTGCTTGGTCATATAGATCAATTTGTAGTTCTTTCAGACATTCCCATAGTTTTCCAAAGAGGTTGCACTAGTTTGCAGTCCCACCAGCAGTGTAGAAGTGTACCTGTTCTCTGCATTCTTGTCAGCATCTGCTGTTTTTTGTTTTATTAATGATGGCCATTCTTACTGGGGTTAGGTGGTATCTCAATGTGGTTTTGATTTGCATTTCTCTGATGATTTCTCTGAGAAATGGGTCTGTTGACTGCCTGTATATCTTCTTTTGAGAAGTGTCTATTCATGTCTTTTGCCCACTTTTGGATGGGGCTGTTTGTTTTTTTCCTTTTGGCACGTTTGAGTTCCTTGTAGATCCTAGATGTTAGGCCTTTGTCAGACATACAGTTAGCAAGTATTTCTTTCCATTCTGTGGACTGTTCAAATGGAGAGTAGTTTGAAAGGGACTGAAGTTTAAACATGTATTAATAATAATAAATACAATTTATTATAAATAAATTCTGAGTTTTGGGGAGGTAGCCTCTCATATGGTTGTTGAATTAATTGTTGAGGTAGAACATGAGGTGGATAATAAAATATTAGTATGTGAGTTAAGAGGATGGAAAAGAAATTAGAAGAGAAATATCAGATACTGCTTTGTGAAGGGTTTTTCTAATATGTTTTCCTCCTTTCAAGACTTTTGATATCTAACCTACAAGAATCTAGTACCATTAGGAAAAGTTATTTCAATCCCTCACCCGCCCCATATTCTAATCTCTGATACAAGTTAGCATTTCACCAGTTCCTGATTGATCTATGTACAGATCTTTAACAGATTTTGAGTGAAGGAGAGGGGAAAGGTCAAATAAAGAAAATGCATTGTTTGTATTCCATAAGTTACAGTTTGAGGGTTACAGGCCTTTTCAAGTGGCAAAACAAATTAATGCAGCTGTTGCATTTCCCTGTGGTCACAGTGAACAAACATAGAGTTTAGTTTACAATGAATGATCTTTGGCATAAGTTTCTGTGTAATGAGGTCCTTTGACAGTGAGAAGGTCCTGGTGAGCCCTAGCTTGATTTATCCCTCTCTGGAAGATGGGTGCATAGTGGGAGATCAAACTACTGGATCTTCTATCTCAAGCTTGTTATTTCTCTCTCTTTCACCCTCACTCCCTTCTTAAAAATTTTAGTTGGAAGGTCTGAGTGTCATTTATTGACATTTTATTATTTCTTCCCATGGTTGTTTCACTAGTCATTGAGAAAGGCAGTTTCTGAATGAGAGAGGCATGAATGCAGGATGCACATGTCTTTGGTAGACATGTCCAGCCCCAGCAGGATGCAAGTCTTAAAGTTGGATTTCTGTTGGGTATTTGAAAGGGACCAAGGTGGGGGCTAGTGAGTTCAGATGCGTCGAGGACACATCATTGACAGTGAGCCAAAAGGTGGCTTCTTGCTCCCTAAGATCATTGCTTACCTACCTGGAGACTAGCTCTTTCTGGGTGATTCTTTCGTCAGTACCAAAGCAAGCCACCATTGACTTAAGGATCTCTGCAGTGACTGATGAAGGATATACTCATGACAGTCCTCTCTAGTGCTTGTGAAGATGCAAAGAAACTGGCTATCCATGGGTTGGAAGTGGACATACAGTGTGATGTTGACATTCTGTAAATCTTTGCTACCATGATGACTGGCACGTTATGGCAGTTAAAGATAACTGGTTTCTGTAACCATGAGTTAAGCAAGTGAGTCCTTCCCCTACCCAATGCCCTGCATGCCACAGACAGCTCTGTGCCCAACATCCTTATTATATAATGCATAGCTCACCACCCTTCTGCAACAGCTAAAGCCAGACCCAAATTGCTGATGAACTCAAACACTTTGGCAGTTATGTTTTCTTCCATTAAATTCTCTCATACCCGCTTCTCCTCTGCCCTCCACATCTTTCTCATTTTGAGAATTAAAATAAACATTGTTAGACCCCCAGGCTTGAGAGGAATGAGTGATTTTCTCCTTTTCCTGCAGAAATCAGTGTGCATACATGGCTCTCAGGGAGGGCTCCTTGCCACTTCCTCCTCCCAAGGGCTCTTGCGTCTCCACTGTTCACACAATATTATTCATTGTCCCCAAGCTGGTCTTCCCTGGTCATATCCCTCTTCCCCACTCTGAGTCTGAAGATGAGGGAGCTTGAATCAATAAGTAGGCATTTCCAGATGCAATGGCCCAAGCTAGAAGTTTTGACTAGCAATAATTCTTTCAAATAATATAAATTATGTCAGAATAGAAAGTTACATTCTTGTGAAAAAAATACTACTTATAGACACATAAATAATATACATAGGGAGGAGGAGATATTTTAAAAGGTAGTGATTGAAGTATTTCCTTAACCCTTTACATTGTTTCATTGTAATTATCAGAACTGTTACAGGTTGAAAATTCTTATTTACTATATTACAATGTTGACCTAACAGTGAAATCAAATTTTATCAGCTAATCAGTATAATAAATGAGCATAAAATATAACTTTAAATTTAATAAGTACATTAATGAGTATGTTGTAGAGATAGATACTAATACAAGTAAATCATGCCACTGATGTGTTATTAATAGGGATAGGTAATTTTCCTTATTTAATTCATAATAGAGTCACAAAGCACTTGGCTCTCTTAATGAGCATATATCCTGTACTCTAGGGAATTTTGAAAACCCCTCAATTCAATTACTAGAACGCTCAGTGAGATTCAATCAGATCGACTTGTTTTTTATTCCAAGGGCAAATAACATATTTGAACAAGTAAAATGAAGAGTGGTTGATTATTAGTCAATTAAAAAGTATATCAAAACAATAAAGTAGTTACTTCTTTGTTTTCATAAATAATGTAAAATACTCCAAGAATCAAGAAAACTTGTATAAAATTCAGTAAATGTGACTGGAAAAGACCAAATAGTTGAATGACCTATTAGCAAATGAATAAATTATTTAAATATTTTAGACAAACTTTTTTAATTCAAAAGGGATATGCCTTGATTAGTAACTTAACAATAAAATGTATATCCACATTTTACACAAATTATTGAATTTCCTATATTATGATTTCTATCAGGGAAACAAGACATTCCTTTTACAGAGAAACAACTGTGATTAACGTTTACTACATATCATTAAAAAATAATTTAGCTGTTGGAATTTGAGTATAAACTGAAAGCTAAAAGGTGAACTTGCTATTTTTCTAGGTTAATGTTAGCATTTCAAAGAACTTAGAATCTTTTGGCTATGGCTGGATACTTGTAACAAACAATGTGTTTAATTTAGCAGAAAATAATTTTGAGTTACATCCAGTATTGACAGGTATGACACATTCTTTTCAATTGTGTGATAAAAAAATCAACAATGTCAAAATGTTCATTACTAATGTAGCTCTCAAATGACAAGGATTTTTATGTAAAGAGTAAACCAATTGATTTGCCTTAGCTTGATTGCCCATTTTGAATAGACCATTTTCCTTGGTAAAGTCAACTTGTCGATTTCTAGAAACGAAGAATTTAGAGATATCCCACAAACACCCTCTACTGTGTTTTCCTTTTTGCTGTTCTCCTTATTATTTTTCCTACATAAACCATTCTTTGAATAGAGAAATAACCATGTAGTCTTGGTTACAGCCACCAAAATTTCCTCCTCAGTAATTTTGATTTGTTTCAAACTTTTTGGGTTGTTATTATTATTTATCCTTAAGGACTTACAGAAAGTCCTTGAGTTAGATTCAATGTCCTCCTCTTTTCCTGCTTGTGATTTCTTGAAGACTAGTGTGACCCTTAGACCAGTTTGTTTTCCACATAAACTTCTTGTGCTGTTGAAAGAAATGTCTTGTAAACATGTCCAGAGATATTGCAAGTAGAACCTTCCATAAACACTTTATTTCATTTTAATGAGTCTGGCTTCTTATCTAAAATACTCTGTTGTTTTTAGGTGGAAGATTTATATAATTAAATTTGATAATCACTAAATCTTATAACCAATAATCAAATATAGTATTAATTTTAAATTTATTTTACTAAACCACATAAAATTGCCATATTTAAGATAAAAATTTCCCAATATCAGTAACTTTATGTTTCAACCTAGTATCTTCTTCTTTACCAAGAGAGAGGCAGAATAATGGTAAAAAATTTGGGGTTCAGGAGTCAAACAGACAAGGCTTCAAATTATAACTCTGCTGTGTAATTGTGGGTAATTTATTTAGTCTTTGCTTGACCTTGGTTTCCTCATATGAAAATTAGAGATATTAATTGTATTTGCTGCATTCAATTCTTGTGAAAATTAAAGGAATTAATGCACATGAAGTGTTATTATAGAGTGAATGCTCAAAAAATGTTAATGGAAGTTATGATTAACATTGAATTTAATTAGTATTTTGATTATCTTTCCCACCATTTTCTTTTTCCTCTTGAATTTCCAGATTAGTGTTCTTAATTTACATGAACTACCCTTGCATTCCAAGTTCATTGCCTTTTCAAACATTAAATCATTTGATACTATGAACATTATGAGTTTTATGTAGTAGAAATTATTATTCCCTTTTTCCAAACAGAGAAATCAGGTTATGTGATTTTTTTTCAGAGATCACACAGTCAGTAAAAGGTAAAGCCATGATAAGAACTCACTGATTTTTTCACCGTGCTAGCTTTTATAAGGTCCTTTAAAGTGAATATTTCTGGGCAGCAAGTATTCTAACATCAATGATATTCGATTAGCATAATTCTGAAAAAAGTCTTCCATTTATTATAAACTTCTATAAATAGTCACCAATTATTTAGCAATTAATATGTACCTCTTATTATATAACATAGGTATGTACTATGTACATCTACTATATACATGACATCTCTTGAGATTGGTACTTTTATTATGCCCCTTTTCCAGAAAGAAAACTGAAAACTAGTAAGTGACAAAGTCAAGATTTGAAAGGAAGCAATTCACCTCCTTGACCTGTGCTCTTAAACACCCTGTTATACTGCCTCTTAGCAAATTATACTGCAAATTTTTACTGTTTTCAAATTCCATAACATGACATGCTTCTTAAAATATATATATAAAAAATTTTAAAAAAACCTGTTCCCTGGAAATTTGATGTGCTGAACAGAAATAATTTCCTAGAAGATCTGTATTATTACAGGTAGAACTGGCTACATAATCTGCAAAGCCTATTCAAGAGGAAAATATGGGGCCCCTTGTGAAAAATTAAGAATTTAATTTAAATTCTTAGTTAAAGAATTAAGGGCGTGATGGCTCAGACTGTAATCCCAGAAATGTGGGGGCCAAGGCGAGAGGATTGACTGAGCCCTGGGGTTCGAGACCAGTCTGGGCAACTTGGTGAGACCTTGTCTCTACGATAAATAAAAAAATAAGCTGGGTGTGGCAGCACTCGCCTGTGGTTACAGCTACTTGGAAGGCTGAGGCGGAAGGATCACCTGAGTCCAGCAGGTCGAGGCTTGGGTGGCCGTGAGCGTGCCACTGCACTCCAACCTGGGCAACAGGCTGAGACTCCATCTCAAAAAAAAAAGAATTTAAGTTAAAAATGTTATAGTAGAGCATTGAGTCAAGTATGTGATCTTTTTGAGCAAAGACTCAAAAAGATCACATACTCAGGGTAGCACACTCATGACACCCATCCAACTCACAGGGCCCATAACCCTGAATCTGGTCTTGCCTCTGGGCAACTATCCTTCTGTAGACCTGCGAAAAATTTTTCTAACAGAAGTAATGGAGACCTTTTATTAAGTGTTTCCCAGAATCACTCTAGTTTCTCAGCAGAACATTCTGAGGCACTGGGTCCTTGGTGAAGCAGGACTTGGGGAAGGAAGCAAGGCTTCCAGTTTACAATCTACATCAGTTTTACTTTGAAAAAGGAGAAGTACAGGCCACTTTTTGCTTAGCAGTCCAGAGTGAAATGGTAGTCAGGAAGTGGGGAGAAGAAAGAGGAAGCTCTGTGGAACTCCCACCACCTCATGGGATGGGAATCACCCTTATCTCTCATCAGAAACATGGTAGAAACCTGTGAAATACATCCCTATGTCTGTTGTTTGGAGGAGGTTCATGTTAATCTATGTCTAAATTAACAAGCCTGGTGTTGATTATTCAAATGCTTTTTGCCCTTTTAAAATTATAGACAAATATAATAGTTTTCTTCCTTCTAAAAGTAGACAAGAGTTCATTTCTCAAAAAATACCTGTTATTAATTCTTAAACTTTATTGTGTATAAGGATGTTGTCATTCAATCTTGTGGGCAATCAAGAATCAGTTGGTACTTTTAGAATCAAAGTTATCTGGGCTTAAACTCTAGTATCTCTCCTTACTGATTCTATGACCTTGAGAAAATTAATTTCTCTCAGCTTCAGTTTTTGAATCTGTAAAATGAGAAAAAATTTAAAATAATAACAACCTCAGAGGATTATATGCATTCGATGTACAAAGGTACTTAGTTCAACACTTGCATGACATATCATCATAACAACAAATTACAGACATTATTTCATATAAATATACATATAATTTATACATATTATAGTTTATACATGTATACACATTTAACTATATAATATATAGTTATACATGTGCATATGTGTATATCTGTGTATGAGTGTGTGTAGATATATATATATAGTAGTTTCTGAGTTTTAGGCTCTCAGATACAGAAGAAAGGAAAAAACCTGGCTAGGTGGATGGCGGTAACAGAGCTTTGTTCTAGGCTTCTGCCTATCATTGCTAACTCAGCATTCAATTTACATAGCACTCAAATTGGATTACGACTGCCTACACAATTAGGGACTTTCTCAGCTTCACATCAAACAGACTGAGTGTTTACTTGAATATAAATCTAATATAATCCTCAGAAAAAAGCCAGGTGTGCTTCCTGTCTGAAATGGTGGTAATGTGCTTCCAGATGCTTTTCAGAGCATTGACTGGGATATATAAATTGCCATGAATTGAGGCTATTTTACTTAGACAGCGCCTCTCTCCCTAATCCCTAGCCTCCTGATATATTTTAATGTGTTTCTTGATTTTAATCACAGAAAATAAAATGAAAAAAAAAAAAACCCTGAAGCTCAAGTGGATTTTTTTGCTAGTACACCCACAGAACATATATCCAGATTTCCCTCTAAACTTTCAAATTTATAGTTCCCTCAAACACAGTGGTATAGCAGTATTAAAAACAATGGTGTAGTTATTGCATATGCAATATAGAATTCACAAAAAACTGTGAATTTGAAAAATGAAGAAAAAGCAGAGGCAACTGTATGCCCAACATAAACAGTGCTTAGCATTTCTTACTGTCTAATTATGCAAATGAATATGAAAATGAGAAACGTTTTTTCTGTTGCTTTGGTAGTGGATAAGATAATTTCAATAGTAGTCTTTTAAAAATCTACTGGTTAAATGTGCTTTCTGTGAAATGAATCATTTGTTTTGTGTCTCCACCTTACAGAAATTCCCCTGCGTGAACATCTCTGTCTTGGAGGCTTGACTGAATAAATTACTCCTGGACTTTTGAATTATTAATCTTGGCTGCATGATATGCAAATCAGACTGCACTAACCATGTCCGGCAGCACAGCACTGGGTCAGAAGCTGTTTCTAACTGCTGGCAACGTTTCTGTCAAGGGACCAGCCTTCCAAAGAATGGTAAGCTATGCTGCAACTTGTGTCTCTCAGGTGTATACAATCGTGCCAGATTTCCTTTTGAGGTTTCTTTTAAAGGTGGCTGTGAGCAGTTAAGGTTTTAAGTAATGTTTAAATGAATTATTTACAAATAGATGTAAAACAGCCCAAGAAACTGAAAGGAAGTCATTATTTTTACCACTACATTTATTTTTCACCAAATTAAATGTCTTATTTTAATTGCCAAATACTAAATTTATTTTATTTATAGGGGTTTATTATGTTTGCTAAAGTCTCAGTAACTCATGTTTCAATATAAATAGCAATGGATGTACTTAAATAAATATAACTACTTACAAAAATGGTTTTTAAATTACTTGAAACAATCTACCATATATAATATATTTATGTTTAGAAAACAATATATCAGAGGAAATTTTCAGACATCCTTAAAATTAAATTTAACATTTATGCGTTTCAAAATGACATTATTCAAGAATATAATTCACTTCAGAAAAAAGGAAGATTGCAGAAATTACTGCTATTCTGCCTTCCAGAACTTTTTATAATTTATGAAGCGTTCTTAAATAGATTATAAATATATAATTTGATGCTACACTATTACTTTTTAATACCTTATTTTCTGGCGCAACTTATGGAATGTTTAAAGATAAAATAATCAATATTAAATTATTGTATCTTTTCAGTGTGAATATATATTTTACGCAAATTGTTTCATAAGGAAAAAAGCAATTTGTTAAAATAAATCCTCAAATTGCTATGTAAATTTGCAATAACACAACAGTTAAAATAAAAACTTCACAAATGACATTTTAAGAAAAAACAAAAGGCTAAGAAACTATCATATATATCTTTTAAACTTTAAGTTTAAAAATGTATATTTTTAAAAAGCTGAATATATCAAAAGTGAAAAAAACACTTCAAATTAAAAATGAGTGGTACTGACCTGCTTATATGAGTAAATTAGATATTGCTTCCAGTTTAATAATTCTAACAGTTTTAGATATATTTTGGACTAGGCACTAAAGATTTCACTTTAATTGCCAATTTAAAAAAACACACTTAACCTATTTTTAAATTATTAAAAATAATTTACCCAAATCAGTTATAATCTATCACTACTTCTATTTCCTAAAAATTAAGAATACAACCACTAGAAAGCAGAAGAGAGAATATTAATTTTTCATGAGGGAATTTTCTCTTCAGTTGGGAGTGTTGCTTAAAGGAGCAGCTTACTTCATCCATTTCTAGAATTGCGATGCCACACTAAAAACACACTTAATCACAATTATTATCCAGTTTGGAATATAATATTCTGAAAATTGGAGTCCTGGTGAAGTTAAGTCTGCCAGCAAATACCAGACAGCCCATCTTTATGGAACCATAATTTATTAATACTGTGAACTTAGAAACAATTTTCTAAGAATGAAACAAATGTATCAAAGAAGCAGATTCCAAAGCATCATAAAAATCATAATCTCATTTGTATAAATATAAATTTAAATAAATATTAAACTATAAAGAATGGTACCCGCAAATTAGAAGTGATTAGTTTACAGTCAATTTTTATTTCTTATTTTCACCTACTTGATTTTCTGAGTGTTACACAAGTAACATGAATTATGTACATCCTGCTTTAGAAGTTTTTTTTTTTTTTTTTAAATGAAGCAACCACTCTAGGAAAATCAGGACAAAAGTGATTATTTAGTCATTCATTTTTCTTATCCCAGTCCTGGTGTTCTCTGTACTCACTACTCCCAATCTCCAACACACTGGACTATTGAAAAGCAAAATTCTGCATGACTCACATGTCCCCTCACTTGCCTGGGCTGTAGTCATAGGAGATCTGATTTCTAGTTGCATAAGTCTTCTTGACTATATTTTCCTTACGTGGCAGTCAAACCGTTCTGCTGCATATAAGCTACTGACAGAAGTCAGGGCTTACTAGGCACATAGATAAGTGCCTATGACCAGAAAAAGAAAGGAAATACAAAAATGAAACAAGTTTATTTTCTCAAGGAAACTCTCTATATCTTAATTTTCATTTACATTTGTGCACCAGCTTTTTTAGTACCCCAAAATAACAAAGGAGCTCAGAACTGAGATCTGAGAAATTCCAAAATTGAAAACTTGGGCAAAGAAGCATTAGGCCACACAAAAAAAGTCTGCAAATAAAGAAAGGGGAGAAACAAAGACATTGCAGTGTCATAGAAGACAGGAAGAGAGTGCTTCTGGAAAGCTTGAATTTGAAAGCTTCTTATAGTTAAGAATAATAGTGAAAATTGACCACTGATCTAAAAAATAAAGTTTATATTTTTTCAACAGTCCATTGACTTTTATGCTATATTTTTAGAAATTTAATTTGTTTTAATATTATCATTTGCATGCAGATTTGGGGAGAAAAAAGATAGGAAATTCAGGTAAAACAAAAAGAAAGGGCACAATAAAAATTCTCTGAAATCTCATCACTAAAGATAAAACTACTAACACTTTGGTACATGTCTTTCTAGACATCCTATGCTTAATTTCAAGAGTAATTCTTAATTAAATGCCTTAATTGAAAAATTAATGAAGACATATTAAATTTTACCTTATACAAAAGTGTTTCTAAACCACTGCTACCACGACTGCAATTGCCAACTTTGAGTACCTGTCCTATTATATATAATGTCAGCTTTTACAGTGATATAGAGTTATTGGGTTAATTTGGTGGATCTACTACTTATCTGGTCTTGGAAAAAATATTTATAAAAATACTTTGTAAACAGTCAATTGTTCATATCTTCTCTTCACTTGACAAGCATTTACAGACCACCTACTACCTGCTAGTCACTGTGCCAGATGTGGAAGATAAACAATGAGTAAGACAAAGTTGTTCAGTGTACAGTGCGAGCATAAATGGGAAGACTTAGTTTAGCCTGGTAGGTTAGAGAGCCTATCTTCAGAAACCTACACTTGAACAGAGGCCAGAAAGAAGTGTAGATATATGACAAAAAACATGATGGGCTATGTATCACAGGAGAAAAACACCGGTGAAAAGAGATTCAGACAGAGGGGACTGCACTTAGGAAGGTTCTTTGATCATCCAAAGAACAGGAAGAAAGAGAGATGTGCAAGGAGGTGAGTAATGCCAGGTGAGGTTGAAGTGAAGTCCTGCAGGCCTTGCTGTCTCCGTTAAGGTTTTTAGACTTTGTTCCTTGGACTGAGGAATGTCATTTAAGGGTTTTGACTAAGGAGAACAATAGGATCATATTTTGAGTTATAGGTTTCTTTAGACTGTTTGGCTGTAATGGCAAAGATGGATTAATGAGGGCCAGAGGAACAAGAGGAGATATGACATAGGACAATGTGACATAGGAGATATGACATAGATAAATGAGAACAGAGATGAGAGTGTTCTGAACTAAAATAGTAATGACAGTTATGGAACAGTAGTGATGCTTTTGAGAACCACCCAAACAACAAGACTTGGTAGTTTATTCATTATTGGAGTTAAGTTGAGATAACTTTGAGGATTCTCAGATTTCTGTGGTGAGTAACTAGGTAGCTGGCAGAGCCATTTGCTGAGATCGGTGAATGTGCTGCGAGTTTGGTAAGGAGGATTTAGAATAGGATTTCTGGAGGTAGAGGTGCCTGTGAGACCTCAATCAATGGCAGTGAGTATTAACAACTAGAGTTTATATGGCAGATCCAGACTGGGCTGGAAATCTGGGAGCTGTTGGTGTGTAGGTGATCATTAAAGTTGGAAAAGTAATGAGAAGATCTAGGCAGAGTCCAGATAAAGATGGTGCCCAGAAGTGGGCCTTGAAGAACTCAACATTTACTGCTTGATCTAAGATGGCTTAGGCCCCCAAAAGAGCCTGAAAATAACAACCAGGGAAAAAGAAAAAAACTAGAATGTTGTCATGGCACAGAAGGCAAAGGAAGAGTGTTACCAGAAGTCAAAGTATGAAAAGCAACTGAGAAGTCAAATAGAAGAGCTAGTGAAAAATGATTACTGAATTGAGCAATGTGGAAGCTATTTTGGTGGAGTGCTGGCTCAAAAGCCAAACTGGAGTAGGATGAAAAAAGAATGGGCTGTCAAGATGTCAAAACACTTAGTGAGATGACTCTTTTCAGAAATCAAGTTATGAAGAGGAGAGGAAAATGTGAAACCAGGAAGAGATATTTATGTTTGCTGCTTATTTTTAAGACTGAGAAGATTAGAGTGTTTAAAGTTGACGGAAAAGATATAGTTGAGATAAAGGTTGAAGATGAGGAGGAAAAGGCTGAAAACAGAAAAGAGGAGAAAATGGTAGCATAGCAATATTGCGGATTTGGAAATGAGTTGGATCTGGAGGAAGTCCAACAAATGGTCTCCATCTCAGTGAATTAGGAGGCAAAACCACTTGTGAATGATAAATAAAGCAGAGTAAGTGGAAAAGGTTTAAGAGATTGGAAAAAATATGAAATAGAGAGATGCAATAAATTGTTGGCACTGTGAGAGAGCAGTAGAATCAGGTAACCTCAAAGATAGAGTAAGATTAATTTGCTGCATCCTTCATAGCATTCATGTGACTACTGTTTCAGGAAGTTTCCACCCAGTTTTGTCCAGAGTTGGACTTAGTGGTGGGTTGCCATGGAAAGACTTGAGAGGCTCAGAAAAATTTACATTTTTTTTTTTTGAGTTGGAGTCTCACTCAGTCACCCAGACTGGAATGCAGTGGCACGCTCCCGGTCACCACAGCCTCGCCCTGCTGGCTCTGACAATCCTTCCACCTCAACCTTCCAAGTAGCTGGAACTACAGGCGTGCACTACCACAACCGGCTAATTTTTGATTTATTGTAGAGACGAGGTCTTGCCAAGTTGCCTGGGCAGGTCTGAAACCCGCAAGCTCAGGTAATCCACTTGCCTCGACCTGGGATTACAGACTGAGCCTCCGAGCCCAGCAAATCTATAATGTTTTAAAGCAAGTGATTAGAAATAACTTATAAAAACATTGAACTTATCGTATCTATAATTCCATGACTTATTTTCATAAATAAAACACTCTCAAAATACCAGTGATTATCAACAATAGTAACCCACTTGATTTTGGCAAAATACATATGCATTTTCCAGATGCCTTCAACACATAAATTCTACCAAATTTTGAATGTTTCCTGGAAAAATAGGTTCAGGTGCATTCATTCTTATTTTGCTCTATTTACCAAAACACTATACTGAAAGAATCATTTGATTGTAACCAACACTTGGAAACCCATATGCGGCAAAGACATTTTAAGAAAAATTTAATTTCAACCTTGATTTTTCCCTCACTAGAAATAAGTAAGATTTAGTCTAAGGCCATACCACCCTGAGCACGCCAAGTCTCCTCTGATCACAGATGCTAAGCAGTATTGGGCTTGGTTAGTACTTGGATAGGAGAAATAAGTAAGATTTAGTATTTGGCAATGGTGAGTCAGTCCATTTTTCAGATAATTCTAGCTTTTGAAATACTCTATCCAACCACAATCTGGCCTCATTACAAGAGAGAAAGGGCAAATTAGTAAGACTTTTGGGGTTTGAATGAATCAGGTTATTTATTTTCATGGTGCTTATTCAAAAGGTATTATGATGATGGCTTTTACTAGGTATATGACCTAAGTAAGTGCTATAGCCTGAATACTGATATCCCCTCAAACTTTATGTATTGAATTCTAATACTATTAAGAGTTGAAGCCTTTTGGGAAGTAATGAAATTTGTGCCCTTACAAAAAAGGTTGAGGGGAGCTACCTTGCCCCTTGTGTCATTGCTGTGAGGATGCAGTAAGAGGTACCATCTTTAAAGCAGGAGATGACCCTTCACCAGATGCCAAATCTACAGGCAACTTGATAGACTTCCCAGCCTGCAGAACTGTGAGCAATACATTTTTATTATGTATAAGTTACCAAGTCTAAGGCATTTTGTTATAAAAACAGCAGGAAAGGACTAAGCCAGCAAGATATTTAATTTTCCAAGCTTCAGAGGACATCATGTGTCAAGTGAACATAATAACAGTCCCCACCTCATTATGTCACTATGAGTATTAAATGAGATAATCCTTGGAAAGTGGTAAACTCAGTGTTGCTACACTATAACCTTTCAATAAATAGTGACCACAGTTATTATTACTAAGATTTTCAGTTTCATATTTTAAATTGATAAAAATTATAAAGTTTTAAAAACTAAAATTGTGTTTTACAAATTTAATAAATTAAGCAAATGTCTTTGACAATATGGAAACAAGAAAATGCTATTAAAATAGTGAAGTTGGTCTACGGCCATACCACCCTGAACACAGTCGATCTTATCTGATCTCAGAAGCTAAGCAGGTCAGGCCTGGTTAATACTTGGAGGGGGACTGCCTGGGAATAAAATCGTGAAGTTGGAGATCTAAAAATAAAAAACAAACAAACCCTATTTCCTCTTCTAGATTATGGTTCAATTCAATCTAACTCAGCAGGATTTGTTGAATAATGATGCTATGTTAGGGAACATGGTAGGTATGGAGACACAAAGGTGAATTTGAATGTTCTCTTCACTTACTTGGTCACAGTTTCCCTTGGCTACTTTGCTGTTTGTCAAGCCCTCTGTGTATGTTTCTACCTTAGGCCTTACATCTTCTGTATATCTGGAACACCCTTTGTATGGATGTAGATATGGCTCTTTTGCTCTCTTCACTGAGGTTTCTGTTCAAATGACATCTCATAGAAAAGCAACCACCTTATCGCCATATTAAAAAACTAGCTCACTGCCACTCTCTATTCCAAAACCCTCTAACATTTTAACCCTTTCATAAGCTTTTATTTATAGTATTTATCATTATATGGCATGATTTATTATTTCCTGATTCTTTTCAAGAGAATATAAATTGTTAGAGATTAGGAACTTTGTTTTACTCACTGATGTTATCCCCAGCACCTGAAACTATATTCAGCACATAGTTGAAAGGTAATAAATATTGTTGAAATAATATATTAGTGACATATGTATAATGCATATGTGTATAAATGTGTGCATTTTTTACTAATGTAACCTCTTCTCCATCATTCACCTTCAAATGTTATGTTTTATTATAATGTTCTGCACAGTTTTGTCCTCTGTCATAGTCTAGTGCTTCATCTTTATATTTTCTGTCTCTTCTTTAGGACCAGGACGCAACTTGCAAAAACTGGGAGGACACAAGGGATGCCCTAGAAAAGTACTACCTTTCCATTTTTTATGGAATTGAGTTCATTGTGGGAATCCTTGGGAATCTCGTTGTGGTTTTTGGCTACCTCTTCTGTCTGAAGAATTGGAACAGCAGTAACGTCTATCTCTTTAACCTCTCCATCTCTGACCTCGCTTTTTTGTGCACCCTCCCCATGCTGATGAGAAGTTACGCCAATAGAAAGTGGATGTATGGATTCGTGCTCTGCATAAGCAACCGATACGTGCTTCACGCCAACCTCTACACCAGCATTCTTTTCCTCACTTTCATCAGCATAGATCGATACTTGCTCATGAAGCACCCTTTCCGGGATCACCGTCTGCAAAAGAAAGAGTGTGCTATTTTAATCTCGTTGGCCATTTGGGTTTTAGTAATCTTGGAGCTACTGCCCATACTTCCTCTTATACGTCCTACTACAAATAGTAATGAAACCACCTGTAATGATTACGCAAGCTCTGGGGAAGCCAAATACAGCCTCATCTACAGCATGTATCTAACTTTGTTCGCATTCCTCATTCCCCTTTTTGTGATGTGCTTCTTTTATTACAAGATTGCTGTCTTTCTAAAGCAGAGAAGCAGGCAGCTCACTACTGCTCTGCCCCTTGAAAAGCCTCTCACCTTAGTCATCATGGCCGTGGTGATCTTCTCTGTGCTTTTTACGCCCTATCACATCATGCGCAACGTGAGGATCGTTTCACGCCTGGTAAACTGGAAGCAATACCAGTGCACCGAGTTCGTCATCAACATCTTGTATGTTGTGACTCGGCCTTTGGCCTTTCTGAACAGCGTCATCAACCCTGTTTTCTACTTCCTTATGGGAGATCACTTCAGGGAGATGTTGATGAGTAAACTGAGGCACCACTTGGAATCCCTTATGTCCTTTAGAAGATGAACTCATAGTTTCACTCAAAGAAAAAGCGAGGTACTTGTGAAAAGATTGTTTTACAAATGTAACTGTAAGCCCGTCAGAATTTGCTTTAACTCAGACATGAATCAGAGAAAGTCAAAGATCTATCCCTGATTTAGAGCTAGTTGTACCCAGAGTATGTGAAAAGGATGGGATGAGAATAATGTATTGATTTCGTCATATAAGAATTTAAAGAACTTGGACTAGCACTGTCTGATGTTTGGGCATGTAAGCCCAAAATCCTAAGTGTCATAAGACCTTCTCAACCAGTGCAAAAGGAATAAAAGATGTATAAAGCAGCCAGTTGTCTGCACTTTATCATTGGTCAGATTGAAGAAAAAAAAGTTTTGGCAACATTCTCTATGTTGTTCATATGATCCTAAAACGTTGTGTGAGAACTGAATAGAAGAAGTTTCAACATACATTATTAAATATTTTTAAAAGTTTTGCTTCTAAGTAAATTTAAAGTAAATAGTTACAATGAATAAGAAAGAGTTCAAGGATACCTATGTGATTATTTTTACGTTGATCATGAATTTGAGATAGACATAATTTATCCGTCCTTTTTGTTGTATGGTTTATAGTGGAAAGAATCTTTAAGTTAAAAAGAATCTAAAGAGCTAATTCAACAAAGGAGAGGAAAAGTTTGGACTTGTCTGTCAGGGAATCTTAGTAAAACTGATTTTATCGAAATACTAGAGAAACATGCCAAGAATATTTGCTAAAATTTCAGTTATAGAACATGAAGTGCCTATCAGGAAACCAAAAGCAAACAAAACACAAGTCAGTACATTGTTTGGTCATCTGGCATTTTATTATCACAATTTGGCCACCAGTGCATGGAAATATATTAAAGTTCAGTACCCTTTCTTCTCTTGATTAAATAGTGAACTTTAAAATATATCAATATCATAAAGCCAGCAAATAAAAGGAAATGAAATGATAATAGCAGATTCATTGGGTTAATTTTCCCTTTTGGAAGGAAAATCACAATATTTCTCCCTTTACTCTCTTTTTTTGAAAGCACTGGAATATTTTACAAGGACAACTTTCTCTTAGAGTGATTCACATCTGGAGTGAAACTTGTTTTCATAGAACATTACATAAGACCATTGGAGGAAATATTTTAAACAAGATGTACTTTATGAATTATACAACATAACAAATATTTATGTGCATATTAATCTAGATTATCCTGGGAGGGTTAATGAGACACCATTTCATGCCACAAAACAAATGTAGAATGAAAATGGATGTTGCTTTAGCTTTATAAAGTCAAACAAATATCACATAATAATTCACAGACATGCAACAAAAATTGTCCATGGCCACATGTCTGTGTTCCTTTCTTTGATGTCATTAGATGTAAGGAATAAGTAATATGAAGGATAAAATAAGTATTATGAATACAGAGATGTAAAATGCCACTGTCATTCCTATTCTGAAATATTCTGGGAGTACTATGTTTTGGTATTCCAAAATCTCAAATTATTCTCAGTTAATGTCTCCAGGCTACAAGCAGCTAAAATATTATAAAAATGCATTATTCACAAAGGATTTATTTTCTTATGTAGCACTGGGATTAAAGATATTTTCTGCCATGTCTTGCCTTTATTATCACTATATTTTAAAATTTGAATGAAATTTTATAACTGCCTAATAACAAATTGAAAACAGAACTGAATTTTCTGACTAGAAAGGACCACAGAGAAGGCCCTAGGAAAAAAATGTATTTTCTTATTTCTGCAAACATAGAAATACATAATTTGTAATGTATACAGGTATTTTAATTTGTAAAGATAAAATGCAATTTTCTTCCTCTACCTTCCTTCCAAAACGTGACACTGGGGGACGACTCTTTCTAATACAGCAGTGAAATATTTTGTCGAACCATAAACTCTTATGTAATCAAAATATGAAGAAATTTCATAGCATGTTTCTTAATTTTTTTCTTGCTCAAATCTATCATGTGGTAATTTAATTTTAACAGGCTATAGTGGTCTCCACTAAAATTATAAGAGCCATTTCATTGGCTTTTTTGTACTAGGTAATTATAAGAAGCACAAACAATAAATAATGGAAATTCTTTCTACATTTGTGATTTTTAAAGGAAATAATGTTGAATTTTTGTATCTTGTCTTTTAATTGGCACCCTGGTGTCTTCAGAAAGATGTCTAAACTGTTTCGTTTAGCATGCTGCAATCTGAAACCACCTACTCTTTTTACACTGTCTCTTACCACCAACGTCACAAACCATATCCCACAGCCAATGACTGCCCCTTCATTTCATTATATTCAGAACTTTCTTCACTGTGTACACTTGAATGCTCAGCTTAGTTCCCTCATGCCTGCATATAAATATTCTAAACACCTTTCAAGATTCATCTCAACTGTTACTATTTCTCAAAGTTTTCTCTTTTATATCTTCTCCTCCCTAATCTATAAGTAAAACTTTCTACCACTAAGGTTTCAGATTACTCTTTTAAGTACCGTTTTTATAAAATGCATTGCTTTTTTTAAAACCATATATTTATAATTGTTGAGTTTCAAGTTCTGTGAGTTGAAAAGTATACCTGATTTTGTAATTGTCTTCACAGCACCTAGCAAGGTACTTCCTAAATTGTTGTTTATTATAAATGATTGCTTTACAGACCAAACTTGAGTTCAGTGCTTCTTTTGAATGAACATAAATAATCAAGCTATTTTGTGTTCATCACCAGCTTAATAAGTAGCATTATTTTATATGAATAATAGATTGTATATTTTCAAACATATGTGCCATTTGCCATTGTCTTATTTTCCTATATAATTTTGAGCATAGTTTTAATGAATGCTTGAAATTCATGTGTGGTAGTGCCAAATCTGGGTCTTTCTGGAGCTAGTCTTCATTGATTGCCTTTTCATTTAAATATAGGTAACCATGTTCTATTTCTCCATGTGTTGAGTAAGTTTTAAATTATGTTCTAGATTATGAATAATATGTGATGGAGACAGTGGATTCTGTTATATTTCACTACAGACTATTGATATTTTATAATTGAACTCAAACTTCAAATTCTGAACTCTCAGTTTAGTTATTTTAGCCTTAACTGAGCTGCTTGTGATCTACTCAGCACATCCATAGTTCAAAGGATTAGCTAGAGACTTGCACAGAGTTTATGTACAGAAAATGTGGGATGCCCACTCTATGGTTTCTTCTTTTCCTGGATATTCCCCTTCACTTTTTAGATGCTGAGTTCACCCGGAACTTGTCCTTTGCTTTGTTGTGTCACATAGATTGCAGGTTTCTCTTTGAGTTTTAGCAACCCTGTATGGGCTGGCAAGAAGCTGCACCCAGTATAAAGCTTTTAAAAATAAACGGTGATGTAGCTCAGTGGCTTTTATTCCCTAGTATTGACCCGTGTCCTGCCTCTTCCTACTTCTGTTCTCCATTTAAAGTCTTCACATAGTTAGTTTTTGTATGTTGCTAGAGTTTAGAGATATTAATTGCAAAAATCACATGATTTAGTAGGATATTACTAAGCCATTACTAGACACTGAACCTTTTTCTTCCTTAGAAATAAATAAGTTTAACTAGATAATGTAACTCTATGTCCTATAAAATTCCCACTTGGGGTTTCTAAAGGTCTTAAGGGCTTACTTCATCTTGCCCATCTTTTATCTCTAGCTCCTGCATTTATTGATAATGTTCCTCTTTTCTCTTGTACCCATTTTGATTTTAAAGTCAACTTCTGAAATGATTTTCTATGAAAAGTAGTTTAAAAAAATTTACCAGAGACAAACATCATTCACTGTCCATAACTCTGTCTTGGTGGCTGTCACCTGTCCCGCAGCCTGGGTTCCCACTCCTTGTCTCAGAAAGAGTAATTTTGACCCACTTCAAGACCTTCGCAGAAAAAGTATTTACCTATCTCAGTGATCTTACTAATTTTTTCAACAAAATAGGGTGCCCCTAAAAAGAAATTCATACCTTAATTTCAAAGGGAATTGAAATTTCTCCATTACAAAGATCTACTTCTCATTTTCCTATGAGAAAGAGTTACCTTTTTTGTCTATTATTATAGGAAAGTAAAGAAAGCAATGGAATAAGGAATGCTAGACAAAACAAAAAAGTGATGAGAATCCAAATGTTCAGACCACTTCAGTTTATATAAATATATGTGTATATGTGTGTGTGTGTGTGTGTATGTGTATTCACTAAGATGGTAACTTTGAGTCTAGCATAGTTCCCTCTCACTTCTTTTTAGCGCCTCTCTCCTGTCAAAGCTCACTGGCATGACACGTATTCAGTCAGACAAGTAGAAATAAGAGCTATTAACTATAAGTATTGAATATGTCAAAATATAAAATAACCTATATACAGAGGGTGCCAAAATGTATATATTACTATCATGTGAAAAAGATTCTTCTTTATGTGTTTATACCTTGACTTTCCCAGTTGTCATAACACTGACTAGATTTATATGTTCAAATTGGTGGAAAACTGCACTTTGGTCATGAGTTCAAGCCCACTTTCTAATCCAGCTTCATCAGTAACAAATCAGGTATTTTGAATCCACTGGTATGGATTTCAGTGGGAATAACCTATTTGTCAGAGTCTAAGAGATATGATCAGTCAGAATTCAGGACCCAAATCCCATTCTAAACCTTCAACACAAATAACAGTAATAGTACGTGCTTAGGTAGAACTCAAAATGTGCCAACCTCTGTTACTCTAGCACTTTATATAGTTTAACTCATTCAACTCTCACCAAACCATGTGAAGATTATTTATGAAGAAACCAAAGTTTAGAGAATTTAATGACTTGTTCAAGGCACAAAGCTAGATTTCAGAAACTGTGATCTAAACCACCATGGAGTGTACAGTAGCCTGGACATTGATATAATTAGGTTCATTTTTAGATCCTATTTAAGGATGTCTGCTTGATAGTGTATCAAGTGATATCTGATTTTCTTTCTGTGATATCTTATAACATAGCTCTAGATTCATAGTCACATTCTGTTCTCACATGCAGGATCAGTTTGTAATTTGAATTATTTTATAATATTGAACTTTGCCATATGAAGTGCTATGAATATGGAATATGGACTCCCTAGATAATGTTTTTACAAGATGCAATAAACTCAAAAATATGCAATTTGTCACAGTAGAAATCAGTATAAATAATGCCCAGGTCTATAATGTTTATAGAAAACCAACTTTTTTAGTGATGCGATAATAATGCTATATGTTATAATGAGATTCCTAGGCACAATCAATGAGTCACGGTCATATTTTGTCTAAATGCTAATAATATGGGAAGTACTTTACTAGAACATGTTATCCTTAGTAACTTTCTATTGAAAGTAACAGTGTGTTCAGATAAAGAATTTTCTAGATTTATTAATTCTAGTTGCAAAAATCAAATTTTAATGACTTAGTTTCCAAAGACAAAATTATTATCCTTTACATCATTTTTTATTTAAATCAACATAGACCAATACTTGAAATAATACTACTTGGATGTGTGTACATAGTTTACATAAACAAAAAGAACAAGGAATGTCCTGTGCAAAATTATTAACCTTTTTATAATTCAGACCTGCCTCTTATTTTTATTATTATTTCCAAACTGATGAGAAAACAGGATTTAAGAGACTTCATAAAAGAGCCCTCAGGCCAAGTGTCAAACTTGGCTTTGAAATCTAGAGTGTCTGACTTGAAAGAAACATGAGCTTTCCATGACAATCTCTTTTGAAATGAAGCTCAAGTGATCATCCAAAATTTTAGGCCACAGAGATATAAACAAGAAAGTCATTTACAAACCATTGAGGAGCATCATTTTCGATAGGAAAAGATTGATATTTGGAGGACAGATCTTTAATTATTTTTCTTCTGAAAATGTAGTTTCTTCACTTAAGATTTAACTTAGAATATGGAGAGTTTGAAATTAATTTGATGAATGCTGACTTCCGAGCTTTTTATTCAAAGTATACTAACTTAAAATATATAAAAGTACATGTTTAAAACATCCTCATTCAAGCTCATTTATGGTGAACTTTAAAATTTATCATAGGGAGAAAGAATGAGGAACCAATTCTTAAACATAATGGCAGGTATTGAAACAGCTGACATCTCAGCTTCCATTGTACACACAATGGTTTTTTGAATGGATCAAAACTATGTAATAAATATTTTGGTGTGTTAGGAAATTAGCACATCCTATAAGATTTACATGTATGCATAAGAAAATATTACCTCAACTTTAGTTTACTGAGTCAACAGTTGGAATAAATACTTGTGCTGGGTGAAACATGGTGCAGAACAGCATATGGTGGTGTGTATGAAGAACTCTCCAGAAGGAGAAGCATCACTATCAAGAACAAAGTCAAGCAGGCAAACTCATACATATAATTTCTAAGGGCAAGGTCTTAGACAGAAGAGTCTGAATGTAGCACAATGTGGCTCATTTTCTTCTCTCCCAAGCTTCCAAGATTCACATCTGAGTTCTACAGATAAGAGTAGATGCAAGTTAATTCAAGAAGCACTGATTCATTAAAAGCTTTGTAAAATGACAGAGTACAAGCAGCATAAGTTTGTGAGTAGCACTCCCCCTGTGCATCCCAAACCCCCAAGGAGTGAAAAATAAAAATAAATAGAAAGGTTTTTCCCACATCTAACCTTAAGACATCAAGCTACTTTGAATAGTGAACAGTATACATAATATTCATTGTCTGAGTGCTGGTGCCCATGAGAATTTGTGATGTCAAACCAAAGTGGAGGCAGCCATCAGGAGAAAAGTGACTGTTCAGAACTCATGTATTTAGCAATCCCAGGAAAATGCTATGGAAAAGAATCTGGACAAGAAGAGGGGAAGGAATCCTGAACATGTTTGTGAGCATAAATGAGACATATACCAGTGACCTTGCATCAATATATACCTGGGTAGGATTTTAGACATGCTGAGGAAGTCGGCCATAAGTAAGAAAATGCATTGATATTCAATAATTCCATTTGTGTTACCAAATTGGTGACCCTGAAAAATTGTTGGCATACCCATAAAAATTTGCTGTTGTCTTGATCAATTTTCTGCTGTTAAAAGTGAATGCCTACTTGTAACAGGGTAATTTATAAAGAATACAGGTTTATCTAACTTGTGATTCTGAAGACTGAGAAGTTCAAGAACATGGCATCAGCATCTGTTGAGGACCCTCTGGCCCTGTCATAACATGTAGAGAGAGCAAGAGTATCCATGTCAGCTCAGATCTCTCTTTTCTTATAAAACCACCAGTCCTATAATGGGGATCCCACTCTGATGACTTTCTAGTTCTAATTAATTACCAGAGACCCCACCTCCAATCAACAGATGAATTTTGGATTAAGTTACCAACACATGAAACTGGGGAGACACATTCAAACCATAGCACTATGTATAGAGAGAAATATACAAATTTAGTACATTTTAAAAGAAAGTTAAGCTCACTACATCAGTCATACAATCATTTAGTTCCTATGACACATTTGCTTATTAAATTTTGTCTATATCAGACTAATGAGAGGTAATAAACTGATGAAATATGTTTTGGGTTCTAAGCATATACAAAACAAAAATAAAACTGTATAAATAGATAGAATTGTGTGACAGTTTGCCACTTCTATAATAAATCTACTTATTTAATAAATATTCTTTGGACACACAGTGTTTGCCATAAATTCTGCTGTTGGTTAAGCTAGGAATAACAAATATTTCCTGTCTCCAATTGGCTCATGGTCTTTTGGGAAAATCAGACATGTAAACAGACATACATAAAGTGGTCAGGACAAAGATAGAGATGTGTCCAGGTTGCTAAACGAACATGAAAGAATGGTCATAATTCTGGTAGGATTGATTTGGGAGTGATACTAACCCTACTGAGGATTGGCATAAGGGGGAGCTGAACAACAGAGATGGTGGCTGAGTCAAAAAGCATGTGTCTGGAAGGGAGGCATTTGCAGGCAAATCCAATGAGGCAGCAACTCTTACACCAGTGCACATTTTCAGATAAGATGACTGGTAGTGTCTCTCACAGTAGAAAAGCAGTACACATATATGAGGCTGTTCAACTTACGATGCAGCATTCATGGAACCATTCAAGAGTTCTCAAACTAGAACATATCCATGTGGGATTTTATAGGAAGGCTTAAGAAAAGACAGCAAATAAAAGTTAATGAGCTATTAAATAATTAATTTTACATATTTTGTCCTGTCCTCTTTCTCTTACCACTCTGTCAACTCTGTCATCTGCATGCCAGTCACCTCTTAAATACTGGCATTTTTAGATGCATCTTTTTTTCACTTTTTCCCTCAGAACATTTCATTCTCATCCATTGATTCATGGCTTATCTCTGAGTTTGAATTGATTCTATGCTACCTGCAGGTTTACACTTGCCTTTTTGTGAATCCCTACAGGAAGATAAATTCATGGATTCAAAACTTGAGTTCATCATCTTCCTCAACAAACTCTACGCTTCTGCGCATTCTTTTAGGGACAAAGATGCCACTTCTTTTTCTTCCTTTCTTCAATGTCTATATTCTGTTGTTCATCCATTCCAGTGGATTCTAGCTCTAATTTAGCTTTTATATCTTTCAGTCCCTCGTCATCTCTCACCTGGACCATATATTCTCTTATCAAGTAATAATTCATGGGCATTTCCTTATCTAATATCTATCCATGACTCAGGAACAGTATTAAGAGCTAGGGAAGCCCATGATGAAAAAGAAACAAATACATAATCCAAAAAGTCAAAGAAACAAACAGAATTTTCAGAGTGAAAACATTTTGGATGGAACACAGAAAAGACTTTTATAGTTCATATAATGCCTTTATGAGACTTAGCAAAAAATGCACCCTCAGGAGAATGTAACCCCATGTCAGCTGCAAGACTTGGCTTGCAGAGCACTGGTGGCCTTCCCTTAGCTGGGCATGGTCTGCGCAATCTCTGTGAAACTCTAAGCAGAGGTTACAATGGCAGCCCAGTGAAATGGTGCCTTATGCAATTTCAGGATATGGGGAAGGTTGATTTTTATCTCCAAACCTCATTTCAAAATTTTACAGATATCTTGTCAGTGAAAAGAAATACTTTTGACAATTTGTGTCATGTTAAATTATGAACTCAAATAATGAAATTGATGACATAGAATGAATTTTACACTTTTGTTGCTTATAGAGCAGTGTTTCTCAAGGTATGTAAAAAGGAACTTGAGATCAAAACCATCTGGAAATTTTTTAAACTATTTTTTTCAAACTCTTGAAATGTTTATTTTCCTTCCAAGGTGAAGGAATCACTCTGAATGCCTGTCAGTTTTCAAAAGTCCTTCAGTATATAACCTGCAAATACTAAATGCCAAAATATAGGAATGCTTACCCTGTTATCAATGTAGCAAGAAGTCTTATTTTATAACAATAGTTTATTTTATAGGGGTAACAGGCCAAATATTAAGTACATAGCATAGAAATAATTTTTTCACTTACCAATGTAAGTGCAACTATCAGTAAAATTTCTATTTATTAGGAATAGTTACTAAAATTTTTACTAACAATTGTTTATAACTGTTTACAGAAATAATGACATGTATTATGGTCTTATAAATAACTGTTCAGTTTTAACACCTGCTATATTATGTATGCATCACATAGTTCTGAATGGTTATTGGCCAATCCCATGATTAAATTTAGATAATGCCTATATATTCTTAAATATTGTTAAATCAGTATCATCTAAATGAAAGATCATATTCAGTGTGATAGGCTTACTAATATTTTCAAAGTTATAAGCTATCAAGGAGTATAGGCAAAATAGGATGGCAATAGTAGGAATAGAAGACACACTCGATGAGTAATAGATGAGGTATAAGGAAGTCTGCAGGTCACTTGAGCATTAAACTTAGGATAGATTGTCATTTTAAGACCCAGATAGCTGCAGTACATGCAACATTTCACAGGAAGAGATCATTTTTAGCTTTATTTATCAATACATCATTCCTAAACCAAAGACATCTTTCTAAAAATATTCCATAGGTAAAAAAAATTCCTGACAAATTTCATGAATCTGTTTGCCAGGACGTTCAACTACCATGTTTATAAAATTAGACCAGATCATCACTGGCCTTTCCTTTTCCTAGGTGCTTCTCCATTCACTTGATCTCTGTTTGATAAGTTGAAAGAAGTCATGGACAGTGTTGACTAATTTTAAATTCTTTTCCAGTACACTCCAGCCTAGTCAGTTACAGTTTGCAAATATCACCTAAACTGTGTTCAGTACATCTTTTCATACTCAAATCATGCGTGGAATCAAGTAAGAGCAAAGGTCCAATTTATTTTCAAATTGGCATTATTCTAATGATTTCTACTATGCGAAATACTCCTGACTTTAAATATTTTAATTTGCTAGAATGTTACATTATTTTTATAATTATTTTTGTTGTCTTTTAAGGCATTGTGTTACATATTTAATGACTTAAAAAGAAATGTCAGTTCTAAATGCTTATTTAGTAATTAGAAAAAGCACTTTCATAATAATTTTTAAAATTTTTTTCATGCCTATTTTATCTCATTTTTGGAAGGTATACTGAGCTTTCTCAGACTAATGAAGATGTAGCTTGTATAGTAATAGCTAAAGGACTTGTGTGAATTTAAAGTACATTATAATTGATAAATACCTTATTGTGAAATTTAGATAAATGAAATGAAGAGTTAAATAATTTTGATAACATCATCAAACAGAAATGTGAAATGATTGGATAATCTTGGGAACAGAATAAAATGAGTTCATAAAAATGAGGCAGCAATTTGATTATATAGAGTATGGAAAGGAAAGGGGATCAGAATTGGTTGGGGTTTTTTTTGATATTGTTGTACTCAGTAATTTGATGTACTTTAAAGAGAAAAGATTATTCATTTTGCCAAATCACTGAATAATCATGGATAGGTGTTTGTAGAACTGAAATAGCATTATTGAGAAACACTAGTCATTTATGTTATTGGTATATATTACTCAAAAGTTTCTTAGAACAAGCAAACATACTTGGTTTCTGATCTGGTCTTTCACAATTCAGAATTACATCATTAAAAAAATTCTTCTTTCTTAATATTGCATTTAAAACTATGTGTATATCTAAGAATGTTTAGCAAATATTTACTTGCAGTTTTATGACCTATAAATAATTATAATGGAACGCTGAGTATTTGGTTTACTTTTTTTTCTTTTTTTTTTTGAGTTGGAGTCTGTCGCTCAGGCTGGAGTGCAGTGGCACGTTCCCAGCCACCGCAGCCTCAGCATTCCAAGTAGCTGGAGCTACAGGCATGCGCTATCACGCCCAGCTAATTTTTTATTTATTGTAGAGACGAGGTCTCACCAAGTTGCTCAGGCTGGTCTCTAATCCCAGAGCTTAGGCAATCCTCTTGCCTCAGTCTCCCAAAGTGCTGGTATTACAGACTTGAGCCATCGTGCCCAGCCTTTGTTTTTCAGTAATCTAAAATTTTAAACTCTTTATTTTGCAGCAAAAAGGAACCTTATAATAAATAAACAGATTAGTAAAATGAACCTGCCAATGTTGCCATTATAATGCCTCAATATTTATTAACTCATGGAGACCTTGTTTTGTCTATACCCTCATTTGTACTATTTTGAAGTTAATCCCAGACATCATATCATGTGATCCATACATATTAATATTTATCTCTAAAATATAAAAATTTATTTTTTAAAATAATTTAAAATAGGCATAAAAAAGGACAAACATATGGACTTCTCAGGAACTTGGATGGATTTAGAGTCCATAATACTCGGTGATCTATCACAGAAATAAAGAACTGAGTACCACATATTCTCACTCATAGGCAGACACTGAAGATTTACCATAATACTGAAAGGGATTGGCAGTAGCTGGAAACTGCCCAGCAGGTCGGGGGAGAATTGCATATTACATCAATAAGGGGTACCTGATCTCAAACCAGGTGAGGTGGGAACCAAAGGAAAGCCCAAACTTTACCTGTAGGAAGACCACTTGTTTAGCTAATCCTGGCTAATATCCCACATCTTTAAAATTAAAAATAAATAAATAAGCAATTAAAAGTATATAGTAGAATAAATTATTGCTCTCATGTCTCCACTTCCATCTTATTATAGAATTATGCATCTACAACTTTTGCCATGTGACTTTGCAGTGCTCCCCCAGAATTTACGTCCCCACCTGTAGATATTGACCTTGACCATTAAAATAGCTTAGAATAACAAAGTTTTGAATATAAATTAATTAGTGCTCATGACATCAGCAGAGATTAAAGTGGGCTATGTGGGTAGCTCTGGCCTATGGGCTCCTACAATTCATCATGAAAAGAACATGCAATCTAAGGAAACTAAGAAATTCAGAGAGAACATATAAACACAAACCACATGCTCTTCTACAAAATGGAGATAGTGCTAACATTTTGCCTCATAGTAGTATTTTAAAAGTGATTGTATATAATGAACTTAATGCACTTAGCTCAGTAAATGACACATAATAAGTATTCTGTAAAGTTCACTTCGTTTATTACTTTTAAGAGATTTCAAATATCTCCATGAGAATCTTAAAATCTAAGATAAGACTACATTTAAGAATATCTCAGAAAAATAAAAGCAATCACTTTACTTTCTTCCACATTTAATACACTAAACACTCTTATCAAAGAAGGCCCAGAATAGCAGTAATAAACATTTTATGCAAAACAATAATTATTAGGATAGTCACTTATGGTTGAGTGCCCATATTGTATCTGGTGTTGTGAATATATTTACACATTTAATCCCTAAAGCAACCTTTGAAATTAATTGTTAATACTTCTATCTCTAGATGAGGCAGCAAAGTGTCAGAGGGGTCTAATAACCTGTCCAAGATCAGCACAAGGAAATTTGATGTTCACTCAGTCTGACTCTAAAGACTCGGCTCCTAGATCTCCATACTCTTATATAAGCAACAGCTGAAAAAACCTAGTTTCAAGTAAAGAGGATCTTAGCGTGACTTACTGAGGAGAGACATACTGGATGTTATTTTGATAGACTGACTGGTTATGCCCTCTCAATATTAATATGTTGAAACCTAATCCTTAAGGTTTAGGATGTGAGACTTTGGGAAGTGATTAGGTCATAATGGTGGAGCCCTTGTGAATGGAATTAGTGACCTGATAAAAGCGGCTCCAGAGAGCTCTCTCATTCTTTTCATCATGTGATGACACTGTGAAAAAACAGCTGTCTATGAACCAGGAAGCAGGCCCCTCACCACACAACGAATCTGCTAGCACCTTGATCTTGGATTTTCCAGTCTTCAGTACTGTAAGAAATTTATTTATGTTGTTTATGAACCACCAAGTATATGAAAATTTGTTACAGTAGCTGCTGAATGGACTAGAACACTATTTAAAAGATTTTCATAATGGAGAATAATAAATTTAGTTTGCATTGCTTTAGGGGGCAGAATTTGACCAGTGAATAAAAGGCAATGGAGGTGATATTCAACTCCAGACAATAACAGGCTTTGTATTCCTATGATTGTCTGAAAATTAGATGGGCTACCTTGAAAATTAATGTGCTCCTCCCATCACTGGCTATGTCCTGTGTTGTTGGAGGAGCTGTAATGAGAGTCAAATCTTAGACTGGCCTAGGTGATGTCTAGGTTTCTTTCTATTTGGAGATGCTATAACTACAGGTACTACTGCAAGCATAGCAGAGGCTTTCATGTAAATTAATCCCAAACTTCGTACAACTGAGGTCTGTTTGGACCATTATATATATTGAAAAAACAGCCCTCTCACTTCTGTTGAAATTGTCATTGATCTTCCTTCAAATGATCATTGCTATTTACACTTTTTAAAATTCCAGTTGGGCGCGATGACTCAAGCCTATAATCTCAGCACTTTGGGAGGCAGAGGTGAGAGGATTGCCTGTGCCCAGAGGTTTGAGATCAGCGTAGGCAACTTGGTGAGACCTTGTCTTTAGAATTAAAAAAAAAAAAAAAATTAGCCGGGCATGGTAGCACACGCCTGTGATTCCAGCTACTTGGAAGCCTGAGGTGGAAGGATTGCCTGAGCCCAACAGATCAAGGCTGTGGTGGCCATGAGCATGCCACTGCACTTCAGCCTGGGCAGCAGAGTGACACTCCATTCACAAAAAAAAAAACTTCACGGAGACTATTCGCTAACATTTACTGAGTGGTTACTATTTGCAGGATCTAATGGTTCTAATAGTTCTATATGTATTAAATCATTGTATTATCCTACCAAATTCATGAGGTAGGTATCATTATCTTCATTTTATAGATGAGGACATCAAGACACATTGATGGTAAATATCCTCCCAGGATTGCAGAGTTAATAAATGAAGATGGCTGAGTACAGTACCTCATGCCTGGAATCCCAGCACTTTGGGAGACTGAGGTGAGAGGATTGCTTGTGGCCAGGAGTTCTAGGCTGCAGTGAACTATGATTGTGAAACTCCAGCCTGGGTACCAGAGTGAGACCCTGTCTCTAAATAAATATATAAATAAATAAATAAGAAGCATAGGCATAATAGAAGTGTGGATTTTGGCAGCCCCCAAGTAAATCTGCATTCTTAGACTCACTCACACCACCCCGTTGTGTTTCTCTTTTAAGCAACTTTTTACAAGTTATTTATGCTATGTCTTCCAGGGAGAGTTGCCTGCATTTAACATATTAGAGTTCAAAACTCTAGCCTGAGGAAGAGCAAAGACGGTGTGAGAATCTAGGCAAGAGTTAATTTAGTATTTTATTTTCCCTACACCATATAATTTATAACAGGTTAACATTTACACAATTAACTCTGCATAAATCTAGCTCTGATTGTAAACTTCCTTTTCACTGCTACTTGTTATCTATTAAATCTCTTGGGTCGTTTTTCCTTGTCATCCTTCTTTAGCATTCTTTTTAATAGCCAATGCTCAGGCAAGTTAATGTAAAGGCTTGCTGTCCAGAAGTTGCATTTAATAAAAAACAGTAAAAGAAAATAGCGTTCTCAGTTCTTCCCTTGTGTAATTGCAGAGGTCAGAGAGCTGATGACTCTTGGCAGAACATGCACAGTCACACAGAGACTCAGATGGCTGGGACAACCTTACCATGATGTCAGCCATACAAAGTACATTAATAAGATGTGGCACTAGTAAAGCTTTCTACTTTGTCTTTCAATATTTGTCTTTTACCCAAAATGGTGTGAGTAATGACTTGTTGCTGACAATATCTTCCTTCCTGATTTTCTTTGCTACATTAACTCTCCAAGGTCATGAATAATGACTTTCTCATGACCCTGAATTTCCTGGACTTGTTTACTCTGAGCAACTGAACAGGTCATATTTTAATACATATTTTAGAATCTCAATAATTAAAACTGTCTCAATTGACAGTGCCAAAGATTAGGAATAAGGTTGATAAAGAATATTTTTAAGTGTGGTATATAAATACACTTCTACCATCTGTGCTACTAGACGAAGCAATGCCATAGGCAATGCTATTCAAAATGAAATACAAATGAAATTTGAATTCTGTGACGTTTTAATAGCATATTTTCCTCCCTTGAAAATGCCCTTACACCAATATTAAAATTAATTTGCATTCTCTAAAAACAAACAGACTGGTGGAGCCAGCCACATATACGCTAGATGAGGATAAGAAATTACGTCAGAATTTGTAATTTATCTTGAGTAATACACACACACACACCCTCTTGTCAAAATCCAGAATGCTATATTTGTTTTTCTTAGTTTAAATATCATATATCTTAATTTCTATATCATTACATAAGTCAAAATAATGTAATTTTATATACATTAAAAACTCTAGCTTTAGGCACCACACCAAGAGAACGGTTAGCAATTAATCACAGACAAGGGGCTCAAATTTAAGATGGAAGGAGCCAAGTCACAATACCAAAGGACGTTGAGAGTCAGGGGAATCTAGAAGTGTCAGAAACCAGAAGCCAGGTACTTGGTTATGAGTCAGAGGACAACCTATTGTCACCTATGTGAGCACCACAGCACTCAAGAGTGTTGGAAAAGGTCAGACAGCATCCTATTGTAGGGTGAGAGGTCATGAACTTCTATCAATGGTTCTGTCACACCTGTGCCATGAGCAACTTATTAAACTTCTTTCAAACTCATATTCCTCAGATATCAAGTAGGGAACATAGTGCACCTTTGGAGGTTATTGTGAAGATTAAGTGAGAAAATGAGTCTCAAGAGCTGACACATCGTAGAAACTTAATTATGGTTCTTTACTCTCAACAAGAACAATACAAAAGATGCAAAATGAGTCCAAATTGGGATAGTAACTTGAACTTCAACAACCTAGCATGGAGATATTTTACAATCTCTAGATTATTCAGTCACTTTTGGACAACTCAGAAAGCTGAGTTGATGAAAGTAGTTTGTGTACTCTCAGAGAACAATTCTTATTATTTTTTGAGTCGGAGTCTCACTCTGTTACCCAGGCTAGAGTGCAGTGGCACAATCATGGCTCACCACAACCTCGACTTTCTGGGCTCAGACGTTCTGCCTCAGCCTCCTGAGTAGCTGAGACTATGGGTGTGCACCACCATGCCTGAGTAGCTGAGACTATGGGTGGGCACCACCATGCCTGGCTAATTTTTAAATATTTTTAATAGAGACAAGGCTGGTCCCAAAATCTTGGACTCAAGCAATTCTTCAGCCTCAGCTTCCCAAAGTGCTGAGAATATAGACATGAGCCATAATGCCTGGCCCTCAGAGAACAATTCCGATAGTGAGACCTGGTAGATGGTGATACTTTGACCTATGAAAGGAATGACTATTTAAAAGTACAGCTTGCCTAATCCATGCATTGTTCTCATTAGCTAACAGACTGCTCACACCTCCATGAGACAATGCTGTTATATCAAAAGTGAGGTAGCCGGGCTCAGTGGCTCAGCCTGCAATCCCGTGCCTTTGGGAGGCTGAGGTGAGTGAATTGTCTGAGCCCGCGGGTTTGAGACCCGCCTGGGC